>NC_058088.1:168997377-169152249 GCF_014858855.1 Bufo gargarizans | reverse complement strand
CTGACCCCTACTCTTCGCTGCCACCCGGAGCTGCACCAGCATCACATCGATTGCAGACATACTCACAGGTACCAAAGCCACTAAAGAGGTAATGCAGCAGCTCTGACAATGGGCTGCTGCAGATCGGCTGTTCCCTGCAAAATGGCCCCTCTTCCCGCTCCTCCCACCCCTTTTAAAAACTAACCCCCTCCCTAAATGCAATGCCCATACTTAACCTCCCAATTAACCCCTTAACTCCCTAACAGCTCCACTCCCTTCAAGCCTCTGTCATGCCAGGCCTCCAGCCCTAGGTCCAGCCTGTACTGGAGTAAAACACAATAGCAGAAGCAAAGCATGGCAGAGTGTGTCCCCCTTTAAACAGGCGGCCAAGCATGATGTCATCTTTGGGTTTCAGTTACTGCTGTGTATCTGGACCAGCACAGCCATGGCCTGAACCAACAGGGCCTTGATGAAGAACATGAGGTGAAGCAGGAGCAGAGGAAGTGTCTGGTTTCCTAGCAACCAGACGAGGCTGTTACCAGGAAGTGGCGCTGGAAGTGGACAAGGAAAATTGAAAATTGCACTGGAAAGGGCCCGTGGATGGGGTCAACAACTGTAGGTATCGAGACTCAGAACTTCCAGGCTCGAATCCATGGACAGCAGCATTAATCACTTGACTCTCAATGGTTCCTGGGCAATGAAAAAACGACTCTGCAAAATATCTCCATACGTTATTGTCCTAAAGGTCTTGTGCCCTTATGTACAAGCACAGTTGGGCCCCTGGACAACTTATGACAAGAGTATGGAAAAAAAATCTATAGGAGCTGTGTAGTTAAGGTTTCTTCTGTGTCTTCTCAGCTCAGCAGAAGACACAAGAAGCACAGCACACTGAATACAAATGAGCGCAAGGCGTCTCTCATTTGCATGGTTTCACTGCCTTCCTTAAATAAGCTGCCCTGTCTCTGAGAAAGCACAATGCAAATAAGAGATGTCTTCCATTTGCATTCAGTTCATAGTCTTCTTTTGTGCCCCTTTCCAGGCTGAGAGGGTAAAGAACAGCCAAAATATGTGTATGCCCTATACAGTATAAAGTGCACTAGACAGTATATATACAATATATGTCAAATAAAATCCAAGCTCCAGTTCAGACCAGCTCACATGGAGTCACCAGAAAATTCATCAATAAATCAGAAACAATGAGGGAGATTTATCAGAAAACGAGTGTAGGTTCCCCTAGCCACCAATCAGATTCCACCTTTCATGTTTCAGAGCCCCGTTCGAAAATAGAAGATGAAATCTGATTGGTTGCTTTGGGCAACTAAGCCAGTCTTCCTTTACACCAGTTTGCATAAATCTCCTCATCTTATAGGGCTCGCTGAGCCGAATGTAATGATATCTTTTACTTAGTGATCTTTTGCTTCAATCTTTTTAATCCATATGCAAATGAACGGTTAAGTGCACTGAGGGCTGCCCCAAGACACTGACCACCCTTGCTCCTCCTGCTTCCTCTGCCCTCCTCTCACTCTCTACTGGCCCTGTCCATTAACCGCTTACGGACACAGGGCGTACCTGTACGCCCTGATATCCGAGTCCTTAAGGACACAGGGCATACAGGTACGCCCTGTGTATTTCCGATCACCGCCGCGCGGCGGATGGTGATCGGAACGGGGTGCCTGCTGAAATCATTCAGCAGGCACCCTGTGACAATGCCGAGGGGGGTCCCACCGTATCGGCGATTGCTGCGGCTTAACCCTTTCTATGCCGCGGTCCGCGCTGACCGCGACATAGAAGTTGCTTGTTGATGAGGGAGCCCATCGAGTCCCCGCGCTGCTGTGGCGGGGACCCGATGGGTGAGAAGACAGCCCGATGCGGTAGAGAGGCTGCCCAATGCCTTGCACGGCATCGGGACCTGCCTTCTAGGGGAGCCGAGGAGATCCAGCCTCAGGCCCGTCTCCTAGGCAACCTGTTAGTGTATGACTCAGAGTCATACACTAACAGGCAATGCATTACAATACAGATGTATTGTAATGCATTGCAGAGGGGATCAGACCCCCAAAAGTTGAAGTCCCAGAGTGGGACAGAAATAAAGCTTAAAAAAAAAAAAGTTAACAAAAGTGTTTTCAATAAAAAAATTAAGTTTCAAGTTAAAAAAAAGAAAAAACGCCCCTTTCCCCTAATTTTATAATATAAAAAAACAAAAAACACACATATTAGATATTGCCGCATCCGTAACGGCCGGCTCTATAAATATATCACATGATCCACCCTGTCCGATAGACACCATAAAAATAAAAAACAGTGTCAAAAAAGCCATTTTTGTCACCTTACATCACTAAAAGTGCAACACTAAGCAATCAAAAAGGCGTATGCCCCCTAAAATAGTATCAATCTAACCTTCACCTCATCCCGCAAAAAATGAGCCCCTACATAGGACAATCGCCCAAAAAATAAAAAAAACTATGGCTCTCAGACTATTGATACACTAAAACATGATTTTATTTTTGTTTCAAAAATTATATTAGTGTAAATAAAAAAAGTAGACATATTAGGTATCACCGCGTCCGTAAAAAAACCTGCTCTATAAAAATAGCTCATGATCTACCCTGTCATATGAACATTGTAAATAACAAAAAATAAAAACAGTGCTAAAACAGCAATTTTTTTGAAATTATGAAATTTCATCTCCATTTTCCATTAATTCTTGTGGAACACCTGAAGGGTTTACAACATTTGTAAAATCAGTTTTTAATACCTTGAGGGGTGTAGTTTCTAAAATGGGGTCATTTTTGGGTGGTTTCTATTATGTAAGCTTTTACAAAGTGACTTCAAACCTAAACTGGTCCTTAAAAAGTGAGATTTGCTTCTAAACTTCTAAGCCTTGTAACGTCCCCAAAAAATAAAATGGCATTTTCATGATCCAAACATGAAGTAGACATATGGGGAATGTAAATTAATAACTATTTTTGGAGGTATTACTATGTATTATAGAAGTAGAGAAATTAAAACTTTGAAATTTGCAAATGTTTAAAAATTTTGGGTAAATTTGGTATTATTTTATAAATAAAAAAGATTTTTTTGGACTCCATTTTACCAGTGTCATGAAGTACAATATGTGACGAAAAAACTATCTCAGAATGGCCTGGATAAGTAAAAGCATTTTAAAGTTATTCACACATAAAGTGACACTGGTCAGATTTGCAAAAAATGGCCTAGTCCTTAAGGTGAAAATGAGCCCGGTCCATAAGGGGTTAATAAGGAGAGGGAGGGACTGACAGAGAAAGCAAGAGGAGCAAGGGTGCACTGAGTGGCTTGGCTCTGCCCTCGGTGCACTTAACTGCTAATCTCCAGAATCAAGTAATGGATCGCTAAGTGAAAGGTATTATTACATTCAGCTGAGCTAGCCCTACAAGACTTTGTGTCTGGTTTATCAGTAAATTTCATGGTGACAGACTGACTGTAAGGGAATCTATTGTCAGAAAATGACTTATTGTTTAAATTAAGCTTAATATTAAAGATATATTTTTTTATTATGTTTTAATTTTCCTTTTCACTGTCTATATTAACTAGAAAATAAACAAAAAAATGAAATCTTCACATTGACTACTGAGCTCTCATACAAGAATAGCACCTCCTTCCAATTTTCAGCTTGTGCTGTAGACATCGAGGGCACAGTCGGCAGTCATCTCATTATCATATAATTCACACAACTATGGGAGCTAATTGTCATGGAACCATGAACCAGACGTACAACAAGAGATAAGTGGAAAATAAGAAGGCTTTATTGAAAATCAAGCTGTAAGCAAAAGTCCAAACGGATGGCTAAACCGAAGCAGGGTCTTGTGTAGACAGAGGTCAGGAACCAGAAGGGTAGTCAGACGAAGCCTGGATCAGGAACCAGCAGGGTAGTCAGACGAAGCCTGGATCAGGAACCAGCAGGGTAGTCAGACGAAGCCAGGATCAGGAACCAACGGGGTAGTCAGACGAGGCCAGGATCAGGAACCAGAAGCAGCAGCAGTCTTAGAAGCATGTGAACACAGGAGGACCAAGCAAGGAACTGAAGCCACAGACCTCCTATATATATGAGCTAGGCATCCAGCTCCTCCCAGTGGGAAGGAGAAGCCGCAGGGTGGGAGGCTACAAGAAACCCAGAAACCAAGATGGCCGCCAGCACATGTCAAACGAAGGAGAACAGTGAGAAGGTAAGACCATGACAGTACCTCCCCCTCAAGGGCCCCTCCTCCGCGGAGTAAGGAACGGTTTCTGAGGGAAGCGTGCGTGGAAGGCTCGGAGCAAAGCAGGAGCATGGACATCTGCGGAGGGAACCCAGGAACGCTCCTCTGGACCATAACCACGCCAATGGACCAAAAACTGCAACCGACCGCGGACCAGGCGTGAGTCCAGGATATTGCTCACCTCATATTCCTCACGATTGCCCACTTGGACCGGACGGGGCCGAGGAACCGAGGAAGTGAAACGATTACACACCAATGGCTTCAACAGGGAGACATGAAACACGTTGGAGATCCGCATGCCAGGAGGAAGCGCAAGGGCATAGGCTACCGGGTTTACCCTGCAAAGCACTCGGAAGGGACCAACAAAGCGAGGCGCCAGCTTGGGAGTGGGCACTCGAAGGTTGAGGTTGCGGGTGGACAACCATACACGGTCTCCGACCTGGTAGGAAGGAGCGGCGCTCGTCTGCGATCAGCCTGGAGTCTCTGGCGCTGCGCAGAGACCTCAAGGGACCTCTGGATCTGTACCCAAGAAGCACGTAGGACGGAAAGGTGATCCTCCACAGCCGGAATATCCTGGGGAGAGAATACCTCCGGTAACACGGCAGGTTGGAACCCATAATTGGCCATGAAGGGAGACGTCCCAGAGGAAGAGTTCACCGCCGTGTTCCTGGCAAACTCAGCCCAAGGCAGGAGGTCAACCCAATTGTCTTGGTGATCGGAGACATAGCAACGAAGGAATTGCTCCAAGGCCTGATTGGATCGTTCTGCGGCCCCATTGGACTGAGGGTGGTAGGCCGAGGAGAAAGAGAGATGAATCCCAAACTGGGAGCAAAAGGCGCGCCAGAACCTGGACACAAACTGACTCCCCCGATCCGACACAATCTCCTTGGGCAAACCGTGCAACCGGAAGACCTCCCTGGCAAAAATCGTGGCCAACTCTTGTGCAGAGGGTAACTTCTTGAGAGGAACACAGTGGCACATTTTGGAAAACCGATCCACAATCATGAGAATGACCGTATGGCCTCTGGATGCAGGGAGGTCCACAATGAAATCCATCCCCAGGTGTGACCATGGGCGCTCCCCGGTGGCTATGGGTTGCAAAAGGCCCAACGGAAGGTGCCGAGGGGACTTACTCTGGGCACAAACGGAGCATGCCGCTACATATGCGGCGATGTCGGAACGTAGAGAAGGCCACCAGAACAGACGTGAAACAGCCCAGGACAGCTGATTCTTTCCAGGATGCCCCGCGGCCTTGGAGTTATGGTAGGTTCGCAACAACCGAGTGCGCAACTCTTCAGGCACAAAACACCTGCCGTTGGGTCTCCCAGAGGGAGCACCAGATTGAGCCGCCAAAATCTGCTCACCCAGGGGAGAGGTCAGGCTGGTGCGAATGGCGGCCAGGATCTGATTCGGAGGTATGACCGAAGTCGGAATCGACTCCTCCCCGGACAGCTCGGAGTACTGCCGTGATAAGGCATCCGCTCGGATGTTCTTGGAACCGGGTAGGTAGGAGACCACGTAATTAAAACGTGACAAGAACAGAGCCCATCTGGCCTGACGTGGTGTCAATCTCTTGGCCTCAGAAAGGTAGGTCAGATTCTTGTGGTCCGTCAGGATGAGAACCGGAACCACCGAACCCTCGAGCAAGTGCCTCCATTCTTTAAGGGCCTGCACGATGGCCAATAACTCCCTGTCACCAATCTGATAGTTGCACTCTGCGGAAGACAGTTTCCGGGAGTAAAACCCACAAGGAAGCAGAGGACCCTCTGGTGTTCTACGCTGAGACAGAAGGGCGCCTACTCCCGTCTCAGACGCGTCCACCTCGAGGACAAAGGGCAACCCAGGGTTGGGATGCGACAGAATCGGAGCCGACACAAAGGCGGACTTTAGAGCCTCAAAAGCTCGGATGGCCTCGAGCGGCCAGACCTGGAAATTACTGCCCTTCCTGGTCAGATCCGTGAGAGGCTTGGCTAGCATGGAAAAGTCCCTGATGAACTTCCGATAATAATTGGCGAAGCCCAAAAAGCGCTGCAGGGCACGGAGACCACTGGGCTGGGGCCACTGTAAGACAGCCGAAACCTTCTCAGGATCCATGGAGAACCCCTCAGCGGAAATGATGTAACCTAAGAAGGTTACCTGGGATCGGTGAAATTCGCATTTCTCAAGCTTACCGAACAGCCTGTTCTCTCGTAACCGTTGCAACACTCGTCTGACATCCATAATGTGGGCCTCCATGGATTCAGAATATACCAAGATGTCATCCAAATAGACCACCACACACTGCTGCAACAGGTCACGGAAAACATCGTTGATGAATTCCTGGAAGACTGCGGGCGCATTGCACAACCCAAAGGGCATAACCAAGGATTCATAATGACCGGTCCTGGTGTTAAACGCGGTCTTCCACTCATCGCCCGCCTTGATCCTTACCAGGTTATATGCCGCCCTCAGGTCGAGTTTGGTAAAGACCGTGGCCCCTTTGAGGCGATCGAACAGCTCGGAAATCAAGGGTATCGGGTAAGCGTTCTTGATCGTGATGCGATTGAGACCCCTGTAATCGATGCAAGGCCTCAACTCACCGCCCTTCTTTTTCACAAAGAAAAATCCAGCCCCTGCCGGGGACGAGGATTCGCGAATGTGTCCGCGTGAAAGCGCCTCCCTCGCGTACTCCTCCATGGCCTCATTCTCCGCTACCGACAGTGGATAGACTTTGCCACGAGGAGGAACGGCACCAGATTGTAACTCTATGGCACAATCGTATGGGCGGTGCGGAGGTAGGGCAACCGCGCGCACCTTATCGAATACATCCCGGTACTCTTCATATTCAGGAGGCAACAGAGAGTCCGAGGAAGTACACAGCAACTTGACAGGCCCATGGATGCAACTAGCCCCACACTGCGGTGACCACGAGAGGATCTCGGCCGATCTCCAATCGAAAGTCGGATTATGCTTCTGGAGCCAGGGGTACCCCAAGACCACCGAGTAGTGTGGAGACGAAATCACCTGGAGACAGACCGACTCTCTGTGAACGGCACCAATGGCTATCCCCACTGGAAGGGTCTCATGAGTCACGTGTGGCGGCAGAAGGGGTCTGCCGTCTATCGCCTCAAGAGCCAGTGGGGAACCTCGAGGCTGCAGAGGAATGGAATTGGCGGCAGCGAACACACTATCAATGAACAAACCACCAGCACCAGAGTCCACCAACGCCTGGGTCGTCACCGAGCCCCCGACCCAGGAGAGGACAACAGTGATCAGTGGTTTGTCAACACGGGAAACCGGGGACGAGGAGACTCCACCCAAGATCTGCCCCCGACAGGATCTCAGGTGCGAGCGTTTCCCGGACGGTTCGGACATGCCAACCGAAAATGCCCACCGAGGCCACAGTACATGCATCGGCCCTCGCGTCTCCGGAGTACCCTCTCCCCCTCGGACAGGCGAGCAAACCCCAGCTGCATGGGTTCACCCCCAGACAAGTCATCCCCAGGAGGCGTGGGAGGAGAGGGAGGCACGGGTGGGACAGCAAACGTAGGCGCCAATCTGTTAGAAGACCTCCGCAGGCTCTCCTTAAAGAAAGGTCTCTCCCTGAGTCTGGTGTCAATCAAAATCAGGAAAGAAATAAGAGACTCGAGCTCCACTGGTAGGTCCTTAGCTGCAACCTCATCCTTCAAGGCATCCGAGAGACCATGAGAGAAAGCAGCGACCAGAGCCTCATTATTCCAGCCCACCTCTGCTGCCAGGGTACGAAACTCAATGGCGTATTCAGCTACGGATCGTGAACCCTGTCTGATGGACATAAGGAGCTTCGCAGCAGAGGCAGCACGAGCCGGCACATCGAATACCTTCCGAAGAGAAGCAACAAAACCGGAAAACTCGGCAATCACCGGATTGTTGTTCTCCCATAAAGGGCTGGCCCAAGCCAAGGCCTTGTCCGAGAGCAGCGAGATCAAGAAGCCCACCTTTGATCTCTCAGTAGGAAAGGCATGTGGCAGCAACTCGAAATAAATGCCCACCTGGTTAAGGAAACCTCGGCACTGAGTTGGCTCTCCCCCAAAGCGCTGTGAAAGGGGGGCAGAACCGGTCATACCCCGAGACACCGCAGGCGCAGCAACAGGTGTCGGGGTAGACTCTGGCGCAACAACCGGAGCGGCAGTAGGAGCGGGCCCAGGAGCGACAACCGACCCATCGGCAACGGAAGCTAAATGAGCCGTGCGTTCAAGCAGGGTTTGCAACGCCACAGCGAACCGACCCAACAGGTGATCCTGCTGATCAAGTCTGGCAACCAGCGTAGGTAGCGAGGATGGCCCTGTACCGTCAGAATTCATGGCTTGGTCCTAATGTCATGGAACCATGAACCAGACGTACAACAAGAGATAAGTGGAAAATAAGAAGGCTTTATTGAAAATCAAGCTGTAAGCAAAAGTCCAAACGGATGGCTAAACCGAAGCAGGGTCTTGTGTAGACAGAGGTCAGGAACCAGAAGGGTAGTCAGACGAAGCCTGGATCAGGAACCAGCAGGGTAGTCAGACGAAGCCTGGATCAGGAACCAGCAGGGTAGTCAGACGAAGCCAGGATCAGGAACCAACGGGGTAGTCAGACGAGGCCAGGATCAGGAACCAGAAGCAGCAGCAGTCTTAGAAGCATGTGAACACAGGAGGACCAAGCAAGGAACTGAAGCCACAGACCTCCTATATATATGAGCTAGGCATCCAGCTCCTCCCAGTGGGAAGGAGAAGCCGCAGGGTGGGAGGCTACAAGAAACCCAGAAACCAAGATGGCCGCCAGCACATGTCAAACGAAGGAGAACAGTGAGAAGGTAAGACCATGACACTAATGGTCAGTAGTGGTCAGATAACACTGGGTACCCAAAAGTAGAAAACAACAAACAATAATGAAAGGTAACCTAAATGAATACTTAACTTTTAAATAAGCCTTTTGGTTAAAAAGTCATGCTAGTGCACATACCAAATTCAAGCATCCCTTAGTACTAGAAATGCCTCGCTGCAAGAATCTGGAGGAGTGTAGTCAATTTGTAGGGACCTATCTAGATGACAGGGGTGGGATCCAGGTGCTGGGTCTCTGCCCCTTTGTCTCCCTACTCTCAATTGCCCGATAACCGACCACAGGGGGCAATATGTACTCACCCTTATAAGGGTGACCCCTCTGTGACACTCCTACCTACCAGAAAGTCCCTCTCTGTCCCTACGCTGCGCCAGTCGACTGCCCAGCTTCGTCGGGGAATGAGGAGCAGCAAAGGGAGATCCTTGTATAAAAATATAAAACAATGTCCCAAGAATGTCTCGACGCTTTTCAATGGCCGTTAAGCCAAATCATCAGGGGACCACCAACAAATATCAAAGTAGCCATGAACTGATATAATAGTTAAGCTCGGCTTGAGATCAAGATTAATGTCAATGAAATGTCAGCAAATAGTATGCAAATAAATAATACTTAGCTCCTAAATGCAGATGGAGCCGTAGGTCAAGTGAGGAGGAACAGCCTGATGAATGCTGTTCATGTGAGATTGTGGAAAAGCTCTGCCTGCATAATGTTTATGCCTAGATTATATTGGAGCTGTCATTTGGCATTCCGGGCACTAGAGGCCACTGTTTTGCAGCTACAGTCAGCACACTCTGGGATCTGCATATGCAAAGCAGATGATGACTCATGCAAGCTGCTTCTGAAAACCAGGAAGTCTGAGCTAGTCTGACATGGTGGAAGGATTGTGCTGTGAGGGACTGAATCCCATTCCATCCTGGCTTGCGGATGTCCGGCAGTGAATGGACACTCAAAGGAAGGAGAGTAGCTGTTGTCCCCTTACTGGATCCACCCCTTTGAAAGAGAGGTTGTCCCAGGAAGACCAGTTCCAGTGTGTGGACAGAAAGCCTTATCATCAAGCAAGACCGCACGGTTGCTGAGAGCTTGGTGGCCATCCCGGGTATACGGACGCAGGTCAGTACACCCATTTACTCCTTGTTTTATACTAGTGGCGCCTGAAGCAACAGAGACTAAGCCTAGGCCTGAAACTAGATAGTTAGGGTTGTGTGATTGCCAGATTGTACAGAACTGTTCTGCGGCGCAGTATTGACTTTGCAGGCTCTGCTGTGTCCACCATCGGCTAGGTTTGTCTTGTTCTGTGGCACAGTATTGACTTTGCAGGCTCTGCTGTGTCCGCAATCGGCTAGGCCTGTCCAGTGGGCAAGGACAGTGACTGTGGGTCCGGGGTATAGCATTTTCTGTGCATGTTTGTATTGTTGCGATTATACTTGTGTTATTACTTTTGCCAAAGTAAAGTTTCTGTTTTTGCATATTAAGCTGGTGTCAGTGTCGCTTTCCTTGACTGTCCTGTATCCTGGGGAGCCCACCCCGGTACACGGCTTACATTCACTCGACTCTACTGTGCATATAATTTCGCAAGGTTGTCTGGTGTCCAGTCGGGTCTGCGGCGGCAGCGTGTTAAAGGGGTTGTCCGGGATTGGGGACATTGGTAATAGTAATAGGATTGGGGACATTGGTAATAGTACTAGAGTGAAATATATATTTCACAAATGCATGTCCTACCTTTGCCACATATTTCTGAAGCCCCATTTTGATACATCAAATTATTGTCCAGAAGTGACTATTTTTGTAAAATCAGTGACGTACCGGGTGCCTTGCAGGCGAGCGAAGCCTCTTCTCCCGCTTCGCAGGGAGCCTGGTGACTTCACTGTCAGCCTAAATAATTATGCAGAGAGACAGTAACTAGGCTGGCAGACATCTCGCTAAGCCACGCCCCTCCGGTCCGATGACGTCACCGATCATGGAGCTATCTAATGAATGGAGGCAGATCACTATGCTACTTAGCATAGAAAACTCCTCCCATGGGAGAGACAGAGCTAAGAGGAGTTTATGGGCATAAATATGGGGGAGGAATATGTGTGGCTGGAGGCGGGATATGTATGATGGGGGTGGATAGATGGAGGAGTGGACGATGTGCGGCAGGAGGATGAATATGTATGAGGGGGGCGGATAGATGGAGGAGTGGACGATGTGCGGCAGGAGGATGAATATGTATGAGGGGGCGGATAGATGGAGGAGTGGACGATGTGCGGCAGGAGGCTGAATATGTATGAGAGGGGCGGGGGGGGGTATGAGTTAAAAGACTGTAGAAACCAGGAGATGCTGCGCTGGGACCCACAGTGCAGTGCAGCAGGAAGTCATCCCACACATAAACATCGATGTCAACAATCTGTTGGGGACCGTGGAAGCCATGCAGCAGTGTAAAAAACACCTAAAAACATCGGGGGAACCTTGACTCGGCTAGTAATAGTGAGTAAAGGTTTTTTTTTTCAATAATTATGATCCCGGACAACCCCTTTAAGTATTAATTTAGGTTACCTTTCATTATTATTTGTTGTCATCTCATTATCATCAGAGGGCAGGATTATAGTGAAAAGTAAACCCTATATTATAAAGCAGTTAACACAGAATCACACCAAAGACAATAGGGGCAGCTCATCTCCTCCTGTCTCTACCCCCTACCTATATAGTAACTTCTCCATATGTCACAAACATGCCCACAACACTCCCCAACAGAAGTCAATAGGCATATTTCTGGAAATATCTGGAGCTGTTATTGAAATTTCTTCTTCAAAGCAAGTTTGATACCAATTCTCCAGTGCTGGGTGTAAATCTCCTTCACTGCCACTGACCTGTAGGTTTAGTTAGTCAGAGACATAGGCCTTTCTTCCCTGGGGAAAAGATTCAGTTCATTGTCCTCATCCCTATATCTAGATACCCTGCCCAAGGAAAGGTGGCTTGTTGCCACATCTCTAACAAAAAACCCCGGGGGCACATGTCCCACTGGCCTCCTCTAGATATGTTCCTGTATTAGACCATAAGCACTGTTGACCTGTGTAATGCTTCATCTGCCCTGTGGAGGCACTGCGGGGAAATTAAACATTTTCTGCCAGATTACAGCTGATCACTCTGGGATCTCAGCAGTGATACACCTTGTGACTATCTTACCATTGGGAGTCCCATCCAATATAAAAGGATTATCTAAAAAGGACAACCCACATAGGCTGCTTGGCAATCAGTTGAGTTGAATTTCCTATAATATAAAACAGCATCGTTACTACTTTCAGAGGATGGATGTGCAATACATTTACAGGGGTTTTGGGAGAATTTTTAACTGAAGACCTGATCTGCTGCATAGGTCATCAGTATCTGATCAGTTGAGGTCCTACACCCGGGACCCCTGCCGATCAGCTGTTTGAGAAGGCCCCTGTGCTCCCTGTGGCCTTCTCACAGTTAACCCTAGAACATTGACATCATGTTCATCGGTTACGTGGTCTAGATGCAGCCCAGTTTTATTTAAGTGAATGTGCGGTGTTGGAAGATGGTCGCTGCTTGACCAGGACAACAGGATTATGGAGCAGGTCCCCTCCTATCGCGTCCCTAACCTGACCCTAACTCCTAGCTGCATGGGCCGACCTTTAAGGTAGGAGGACCCATGCTCAGGAACCTCGGAGCCCTAACTCACCCTCCGACCGGTCACTGGACTAGGAGTCAGGGTAAGACAACCTGTTCCTTCTGGATACGGAGGAACAGGAGTCTCACTGGCCAAGCTGCAAGGAAGGGAGAACAAATACAACCTATGGCAATGGCAGGTACTTGCCACAAACATAACTCTCACCTGCCACAGACACAAAGCCTGGAACCCATGTGGAAGTACAGCCCACAGACAACAGGACTCAGCACACAACACACGGGAACCCAGGACCATAGGTGCAATAAAGAAACATAAAACCAAACACATCTTGAAGACACCAAACAAGATATTATTTTGCTATGACCAGAAGGATGGCCCCCACTGGCAATTGGTAAGTAACCAGGAGGATGTCTCCAGCCAGCATAGCTGAAGCACCCTCTCTGAGGCTTTATAGGGCCAAGAGGCCACACCCAACAGTCAGACACACCCCGTGACTCACACACACAGAAAGGGAGTTAACCCTTCCAATACCACAGAAGGGAAAACACAACTTAAAGGGGAAGTGTCCAAAACCAGCGCACACTGTGGCTGTGGCCGCCGGCAACGACATGGGTGGCACTCATGTCCGAAGGCCGGGACACTGTCACCACATGTACACAACGACCAAACATTGCCACGGGCAACCACAGTGAGGGGAAGATGTGAGTGCACACCACACATAACACAGAGTGCACACAGACATACCAAAGTGCATACAAACGCGCACACAACTCCAAGGGAACCACACACATAACTGTTGTCCGCGGCAACCGCACTTGAGGCCAACAACATTATGCCTCCAGCTGCGGTTGACACTACAACCCAAACCGCGGGCAACTGTATGCGGCTCCCAAGGAGTCACGGCCATAACATGGTCGTGACAGAATGGGGCTTAGCTGCTTTACCAAGCGCCACCACTATACAATGTACGGCGCGATGCTTGGCAACCTGCCAGAAGGACCTGGCCCTTCTCCAACAGCTGATCGTCAGGGGTCCCAAGTGTCGGACACTCAGCGATCAAATAATGATGACCTATCAGAGGAAAGTCTTGGAAAACCCCTTTAACCCTTTTCTTACATCCTCAGATACAGTTTTTAGTTGGAATTTATAAAGAACTATATGACTTTTTTCTGAAACTCGTATGAAGAAAAAAACAACTATCAATAATACATGGCAAGTAATGACATCTGCTGCCACTAATCATAACGTATCCATGATATTTAATACCGGCTGGGTAAATAGGATACATAATACAAGAGATTGCTTTTCAGACATCAGTTAATTGTGTTTTCATTAAAATGTAATGCACTTTATTGAAAGTCCCAGTCCCCGGGCTCTAAGAATATTCATTGCCATTAATAATTTTCTACTGTACTAATGGATTGTCTTAGGAATGTGTTGTGCATCTCACATCTCAGATATAGTTGTATGCTCTGGATGAAGTTAATCACAGTCTGATAAATAATGAAAACCAGGAGCTCCGGGCTTCCTTCATGAACAGTTTTATCCCTGCTCAAAATCTCAACAGTAAATGTAATAGAAAATGTAACGTTTCTCAAGACAAAACCAGATGATCAAGGATGATGGGCAGTATGGTGGCTCAGTGGTCAGCACCAAATTCCTATTTATTTCTGTTGCTTATAACATACTGTATGTTGCAGCCTTCTATAGAAATTATCATTGGTCCCTTCTTGTTTTTTTCTGGGTATTCTGGTGCCTTCCCATGTTCATGGCTTTAGTATGTATGTAACTTGGGGCTCTTCAGAGGTTCCCCAAGTGAAGAAAACAATTGTGGACCAAATACAGTTCAAAGAGTTCAATTTAACTTTTCTCTTTTTCATCTACAGTGGTACAACAAGTTTGATGGTTACGATACTCAAATGAAGCACATAATCTTAATGGTTACAATACAAATGTAGAGGGCTGCCCAATGGAGCCAAGTTTAGAACTGGCGCATATAATGGCTACGAGTAGTTCTGTGACAAGGGTCCAAAGAGTGGTGGTTACTAATGATACTATAACCCTGGGTTCACACCTGAGCGCTTCTCAAATGCGCGTTTTACGCGCGTTTTTGTCGCGCGTTCTTATGCGCGTTTTTTGTAATAGTAAACGCGCGTTTGACGCGCGTTTGTGTCATTGACTGCAGTGTCCTATGGCCACAAACGCGCGTCAAAACGCCCCAAAGAAGCTCAAGTACTTGTTTGAGCGTCGGGCGTTTTACAGCGCGTTCGTACGCGCTGTAAAACGCCCAGGTGTGAACCATTCCCATAGGGAAGCATTGGATTTCATGTCATGAGCGTTTTACAGCGCGTTTGAACGCGCTGTAAAACGCTCAGGTGTGAACCCAGGATAAGGCAGATGCTTGGTGGTTACAGTTCACTCAGTTATCCTGAAGGCACAGTATTTAAACACTATGGGGCACATTTATTAAGACCAGTGTTTTAGACGTTGGCCTTAAAAAAGCCCTGCACTGGCGGCGGATCCACCATAGTTGAAGTACTGTATGTAGAAGTGCCGGCCTCTAGATGACTTCGGCGGATCCACCGCCGCTTCTAAATGTAAGACGGGTTCCTAGCTGTCTTCCATTGAGACCATTTTCTACGCCCACCCCACGCCCAATTTTTTACACCTGGCATAAGCGGGGAGAAGTCGCAGATTGCAGTGCAAAGGACCTTTGCGTCGCAATCTGCACCAGAAATATGCCTAATTTAGGTGTATTTCTGTTTAATAAATGACCCCCTATGTTACTCAACAGATGGTGGTTCTTTTCCCCTTGTCTCTGGAGTCAAGCACAACACACAGGCTTACTTGGAACTAGCTGATTACCATGCCTTAACTCAGGAGCTCAGGGGCATCTTCTTTCTCAGGGTTTGTGTCCTTTCTGCTGCAGCTCTCTCGTTATCACAGTTTAGGATGCATGTCATTTCTACAGCAGCTCTCTCCCTACAACTGTCAAGGTTTCTAACAGTAGATACAGTTGGTGGCAGTTCAAGGATGGAACTGAGCATGAGTGACCACCTCAGTATCAGAACCTGCCTATTCCTTTACAGATTAAACACTAGGGGGCACCATTATAGTGACGTAAAGAGAATATGTCACAACTGGATCTGCAGCAAGCTGGTGCAAATGATAGGAGTGGTAGTGGTCCTGATGAGATTTTGTGTCACAGTGTTCTCAGGCTTTCACTTCCTGGGGCCCAGTGCAGTGTAGTTTGAAGAATCAGGGCAAAATTAACGCATAACAGTCTCTCTTTACTTAGTACCAAATATAACTTGTGGCACATCCAGCAGCAATAAATATAAAGTGCAGTTTCTTTGACACCAGATGAGGAGGTATGGTGGCTGGTTGGATGACAATAGGTTGGCACTAGCAAGCACTTGTGGATATAGGTGTCCACTGTAGTAAAGGCTTGATGTTAGTCTGGCCTGGTTATGGTTTAGGTAGGTGGTGGTGTATGAGCTGTTGTCCTTCACCTTGCAGCAGTGTCTGTAAAGCTGTATTTCACTGATCACTCTGCTGTCTTGTCTCTTTGATGCTTTCTTGAAGCTGGATTTGCTGGTCTCTCTTGAGTGTTGGTCTCACAGGAGAAGAATATCTGGTTCCTGGGTTTCCTTCTGGAATGTATGTCTCACAGGGGAATAAGATACAGTTCTTGGGAGTGGGATCTCTGACATGTGTTTCCTCGCTCCCCAACTATAAGAACAGGAACTCCCTCTCCTTTTTCTGCCTCACTAGCCTGACATTGTTCCTCCTTGCAGGAAGCAGGACCAGCCAAACTCCTACCAAGAGGGGAAAAACATGGTGGCTAGCCTTGTTCCTGTCAACCATTGCCAACCATTCCTCTTCTAGCTGGAATACATGGACACTACAATGAAAAATGCATAACATTATACTACATTACAAACATTTGCAGATACTCACAGGTTTGGGCTGCTGAAGATCATTGTTGTAACAGAAAGTAAATTACAATAGTAAGTAGTTTTTCATGCTGAATTATATTAAATTAACATCTAATGATGGCACAACTTCTTTAATCTCTACACACACAATCTGAGCCATAGATTTGTATTGCCTTCAAAACTGTATCACTGACATCACCGAAGGTTGGTCTATTAGATGTGGCTAAACATGGCAAAAAATGGCTAAGTTGTAGTGTAGGAGTACATTTTTCTACCCAAGGCCTGGGGGTACTACATTTGTAAATAGTTATTGTATTATATTGTTATGTATTGTTGTATTTTTATCGCCTTAATTACCAGTAAGGAATGGTTGGCAAGGAACAGGGTTAAAGGGCTTCTGTCACCCCCCAAAAGTCATTTTTCATTTTTGGGCTAATTAAAATTCTTATAGTGCGATTATTCAATATATAGTGCTCTTACCTTTTTCTGTGGCTTAGTTTCTTTAAAAAACGCACTTTTATAATATGTTAATTACCTGGCTACTAGCAAGTAGGGCGGTTGCTTGCTGGTAACCGCCGCATCCTCCTTTCAAAAAAACGCCCCCTCCTCCTGTTGATTAACAGGGCCAGCATTCCAAATCCTGCGCCGTACCAGTCTTCAGTCGGCGCAGGCGCACTGAGAGGAGTGCGCTCGCTCGGCCGCTCCTTCCTCAGTGCGCCTGCGCCGGGTGTAGATTTGACGTCATCGGCGCAGGCGCTCTGAGGAAGGAGCGGCCGAGCGAGCGTCCTCCTCTCAGTGCGCCTGCGCCAACTGAAGACCGGTACGGCGCAGGCGTGAGATTTGGAACGCAGACAGGGCCAGCCGGAGGAGGAGAGCGCTCGCTGGCCCTGTCAATCAACAGGAGGAGGGGGCGTTTTTTTGAAAGGAGGATGCGGCGGCTACCAGCAAGCAACTGCCCTACTTGCTAGTAGCCAGGTAATTAACATATTATAAAAGTGCGGTTTTTAAAGAAACTAAGCCACAGAAAAAGGTAAGAGCACTATATATTGAATAATCACACTATAAGGATTTTAATTAGCCCAAAAATGAAAAATGACTTTTGGGGGGTGACAGAAGCCCTTTAATGACCCTGCTCCTCCCCTCTTGGTAGAAGTGGACTGATCCTTCTTCCTGCCAGGAGGGGGAGTTTCAGAGCAACCAGAGTTTGGAGAGGAAGCACACTGCAGAGCTCCTGCTCCTAAAGAGGATTCTCCAAAGAGATAAAAAATATACAGCCTCCAGTAAATCCTTGAGAAGACAGACAGCAGAGTGAGCAGGTAAAACTAGCATCACAGACAATGCTTTGAAGTGAGGGACTACGGCTAAGGCACCCATCACCCAGAATATTACAAAACCAGTACAACCATCCAACCTGCTTCCATGTTCCTTCTTGGTGCCAGAATACTGCACGTAAGATCTGCTGCTCTTGAGAGTATTTGAATTTCTAAAAGAGACTTTTATACTTTTAATTCTGGCCTCATTCTTCAGTATAAAATTTCCACTGCACTGATCCACAGGAAGCAAGGGCCTGAGGGAGTACACCGTGACACAACATCTCATCAGGTCCACTACCACTCCCATCCTCTGCACCGACTCCTCCGGTGCTCCCTGCACATACAGTTGTGTTCAAAATAATAGCAGTCATCACTAACCTGATCAATCATTGTTTTTGGTAGAAATTATATTTCTACATGGCAAATAATTTACTAGCAGGTGTAGTAGAGTAATGGAAATCCAGAAAAATAGAAAAAACAGACCCAACAGTCAGGACATGCATGCTGCTGAGGGGAAAACATATAAAGAAGTGCAGAAAATGATAGGCTGCTCAGCTAAAATGATCGCAAATGCTTTAAAATGGCAACCAAAACCTGAAAGACGTAGAAGAAAGCAAAGAACTACCATTCGAATGGATAGAAGAATAGCCAAAATGGTGAGGACTCAGCCAACAATCAGCTCCAGGAAGATCAAAGAAGGTCTAAAGTTACCTGTGAGTACTGTTACAATTAGAAGACGCCTATGTGAAGCCAAGCTAAGAAGCCCCCGCAAAGTCCCACTGTTGAAAAAAAGACATGTGCTGAAGAGGTTACAATTTGCCAAAGAGCACATTGACGGCCTAAAGAGACATGTTGTGGACTGATGAAAGTAAGATTTTCTTTTTGGGTCTAGTGGCCGGAGACAGTTTGTCAGACGACCCCCAAACACTGAATTCAAGCCACAGTGCACTGTGAAGACAGTGAAGCATGGTGGCGAAAGCATCATGATATGGGGATGTTTCTCATACTACGGTGTTGGGCCTATTTATCGCAGACCAGGGATCATAGATCAGTTTGAATACATCAGAATACTTGAAGAGGTCATGCTGCCTTATGCTGAAGAGGAAATGCCCTTGAAATGGGTGTTCCAACAAGACAACGACCCCAAACACACCAGTAAACGTGCAACATCTTGGTTCCAAACCAACAAGATTGACGTTATGGAGTGGTCAGCCCAATCCCCGGATCTTAATCCAATAGAAAACTTGTGGGGTGACATAAAACATGCAGTTTCTGAGGCAAAACCAAGAAATAGAGAAGAACTGTGGAATGTTGTCCAATCATCCTGGGCTGGAGAACCTGGTCACAGGGGCCAGAAGTTGGTTGACTCCATGCAAAACACATGTACAGCAGTTCTCAGAAACAGCGGTTATACAACTAAATATTAGTGAAGTGATTCAAAGGAAAGCAAAATCTTCAAACATTTTTTAGTTTATATAGTGAGTGTTTGAGTTTGTAAAGAAGAATACAAACACTGCTATTTTTGTGAACAGTCTAATATTCACTTTTCTTCATTTTCTTTAGAGGAACAACACAAATTTGATATATTTTTCTTCATGTTTTGATTTGGAATAGAATGTGTAGTCTTCCCAATTTGTGTGTATGGAAATAAAAGCTATTAGAAGGATTTTGAGCTTTATTCACTTTTTTAAACACACTGCTATTATTTTGAACACAACTGTAAGTCAAAGGTCTTTAAGAAGATGAGTAATGTTAACACTTGCAACTTCCTCATTAATTCATGCATATGTGTTGGTGAGACATTATCTCCTTTACACTCCTCACATATTTTACCTTCTTCTGAGTACTCAACTCTATTCAGTCTACAAAAGATTGAAACCACTCAGCAACACACCCAGGATCAGTAGCCATAGGATTGTACTGATATTACTAGTTGAGATATTTTGGCAGCGTATGGACAGACTTCAAGAGTCACTTTCACAATAATGAGAACCTTCTTTCAACAGCGGTTAAGGAGGATAATGCTTGCATTTGGAATTTGGTTTCGACAAGTTGCAACCACAACCTATGTTAAAGAGACAGACAGCATTTAAAAGTAAAAAAAAATCACAAAAGCAAAAATGCTAACAACATGATATTCTCCACACCCTTCATTTTGCACTGTCCCACAATAAAAATAAAAATAAAAAAATCTAATAAAATGAATAAACTTACTCTAGGGAATATTTATCCCCTATGCCTTGTCTTTAGGGTCAAAAGGCTGCAAACTAAATTTAGTTGCAACTGCCTTTTTTACACTGTCAGTTTCCAAAAAGGTAGTGGGATGTGGGCGGGGCCATCTGCCCCAGCACATTTATCATCATTTATACCAGAATACCAGGAGTTCTAGCACCAGGAGCGCTGTCTGTCACGGACATTCCCGTGACAGGTGGCAGGAGATCGGTGAGACTGGCAACACGTGGTTTGGTCTGACATGTTTTCCGTTTGGATCAAATGACGTCTGTGTTGTTTCTGGTGCTTTCCCCAGGTGTGGCTATTATGGTAATTTAACCTTCTCTATTTATTGTTGTTTCTCCCACTATGCTATACGGTTTATAGCTTCAGTTTGAGTTGTGGATAGCTGCTCTGTGGATCTCGGCTGAGTTCCTGGTGCTGCCATAGCCACTTTAAGTTAAGTGTTTTCTTTCCCTTTTGTATATTGTTTGGGTTATTTTGTGTGTTGCATTTCCCTGTTATTTGTATTAAGGCCTTAGGGAGACTCCTGTTCATCCTTCCTTTTGGAGGAACAGGTTTTCTCAGTCCTGACATTAGTACCAGGGTCCTATAGGGTAAGTTAGGACATTAGGTATTCCTGTGTATGAACTCACCTACCTCTGGGGTCTGTTTATACTAGTAGTTAGTCAGGACTTTGATTATGGTTTTACTAGGAGGTGTCCATCTCCTTTCCCTAGTTTCCAGGCCGTATTCCCTCACCCGTTTCCCTCCTATGTTCGGTGTGGTGTTTCCCTTCCACACCCGAACGTGACACTGTCCTTTCTACAACTACTTATACCAGAAACTGGCGTAAATGATGACTGGAATCTACATCAGCTAGAAGCTGGAGTAAATTTCAGTAAGACATATGGACTGCCGGAGGATGCTTAATTTATGACGAGACCTGCGCCTGTGCATATGCTGATCTTGATAAATCTGGGCCTAAGTTTGGAGAAAGTGACTTCAAGGGGTTTTCCATGATCCCCTTGTTGTAACGGGGCGCCGAAGGCGCGCTCGGTCTCCCAACAGCCGCAGACCTGCTGCTTAGCTTCGGGAGCGAGGATCCTTGTTTGGGCTCGTTCCCAGGGTGGCTTTGCTAGCTGGGAGGCTCCCTGCTCCTAGGTCTGCCTTGAGTGCTGAGCTGATCACTCGGTGCTCGACTTGTCTGTCTGTCGGTCATGTGACGCTGGCCACGTCACATGACCCTCACTCCCCACTATAAATACAGGCGGCCTGCTGGCTACAGGTTGCCTGTGATTTTAGTCTCTTAGGCTGTGTGTATTGTTAGCTACTCTATTGATTGACCTCTGGAATTTGACCTTGACCATTTCCTGACCTCCCTTTGCCTGCTTCCTTGGTTTTGACGCTACATCTCGGATTCTGACCTCGGCTCGTTCTCGTATTTGCCACCTGCCTCTTCCCTTTGTATTGACGTGACCTCCCGGACTGACCTCGGCTAGCTGACCCGCCTTTGCCTTCTCCTTCACAGGGTACCTCTCTCTTGTCCTCTTCCTTGTCCATTTGTCTGCCTGCATATCGCGTACCGTTCTCTGCCTAGCTGTCCGGTACCCTCTCTGTTCCTTCCTCCCCTACCCGGCACTTACGGAGGTTAGGGACCGTCGCCCAGTTGCGCCCCGTCACCTAGGGCGGGTGGTGCAAGTAGGCAGGGACAGGGTTGAGGGTGGCAGTCTAGGGGTGCACTTCCTTCTACCTTCCCTTCCCGTGACAGAATCATAGGCCTAATTAGCATGGTCCCTCTACAGAGTCTTACCGAGCATGTGCAGGGTCTTGCTCAAATTGTGCAAGAATTAGGGGAAAGGTTACAGGCACAGGAAACCGCCCGTACAACCCCCGTTCTCGCTCCCGCCGCCATTCAGGTGGAACCACATATTAAATTTCCCGAGCGGTTCTTAGGTGACCGCAGGAGATTTTTAGCTTTCAAATAAAGTTGCAAGCTCTATTTCCGACCACAACCTTACTCCTCTGGTCCTGACCAACAAAGGGTTGGGATAATGATCTCTCTACTTCAAGGGGACCCCCAGGAATAGGCCTTTTCCTTGCCGCCAGGTTCTCCGTAGTCTTAATTCTGTTGACCTCTTTTTCCAGGCCCTAGGGGTCCTTTACGATGAGCCTGACCGAGCGTCTGTGGCTGAGTCTAATCTAAAGGCCCTTACACAGGGGGATCGTCCCGTGGAGGATTATTGTACCCAGTTCCGCAAGTGGTGCGTTCCTTTGGGTTGGAACGAACCAGCCCTTAAATGCCAATTTAGGGCAGGGTAGACAGAGAGGTTAAAGGATATGCTGGTCTGTTACCCTAGTCCTGACTCCTTAAAGGAAACCATACGTTAGCCATCAGACTAGACAGACGGATTAGAGAGAGACAGCGGGAGCATTTGTTTTCTCCTCATAGCCTTCCAAGGTCTGAGGTTTCTCCTATCGAACCCAAGGTGGAGACTCAGATGGATGAACCAATGCAGCTCGGGATGACACGAAGAGAACTACGCCGTCGCCGGGGCTCTTGTTTTTATTGTGGCGATTCCGACCACTGGGTTCGTCAGTGTCCCAAGGCTCCTCCTTCCGGAAGATCTTCCAAGTCAGAGGGATCCAAGGACAAGGTTTTCTCGGAGGTGGTAAGAAGCAAACTATTGCTGCCTGTCTCAATTGCCTTTGGGGTCTTAAAGGGGTCAGGAAGTGCTTTTGTGGATTCAGGGTCAGCATTTAGTTTTATTGATCTCAAATTTGTTGAATGGGTAGGGATACCAATACTAAAATTGTCCACCCCGATTCAAGTGGTCGCCATCGACTCTATCCCCCTGCTGGGGGGCACGGTAAAGCTCCGTACTACCGAGATAATCCTGTCTGTTGGGGTCTGCCACTCAGAGAAATGTTCCTTTTTTGTTCTCGAAAATCTTCCTGTTCAGGTAGTACTTGGCATGCCCTGGCTTCAGCAACATAACCCGGTCATCAACTGGAGTTCGGGCGAGTTAGAGAAATGTAGTTCTTGCTTAACTGTAATTCAAGTTGGGGTTTCTTTAGATGTCATTCCTCACTTTATTGCTGACTTATTACTTATTGCTGACTTATTACTTATTGCTAGCTGGGAGGCTCCCTGCTCCTAGGTCTGCCTTGAGTGCCGAGCTGATCACTCGGTGCTCAGCTTGTCTGTCTGTCGGTCATGTGATGCTGGCCACGTCACATGACCCTCACTCCCCACTATAAATACAGACGGCCTACTGGCTACAGGTTGCCTGTGATTTTAGTCTCTTAGGCTGAGTGTATTGTTAGCTACTCTATTGATTGACCTCTGGTCAATTTGACCTTGACCATTTCCCTTTGCCTGCTTCCTTGGTTTTGACGCTACATCTCGGATTCTGACCTCGGCTCGTTCTCGTATTTGCCACCTGCCTCTTCCCTTTGTATTGACGTGACCTCCCGGACTGACCTCGGCTAGCTGACCCGCCTTTGCCTTCTCCTTCACAGGGTACCTCTCTCTTGTCCTCTTCCTTGTCCATTTGTCTGCCTGCATATCGCGTACCGTTCTCTGCCTAGCTGTCCAGTACCCTCTCTGTTCCTTCCTCCCCTACCCGGCACTTACGGAGGTTAGGGACCGTCGCCCAGTTGCGCCCCGTCACCTAGGGCGGGTGGTGCAAGTAGGCAGGGACAAGGTTGAGGGTGGCAGTCTAGGGGGTGCACTTCCTTCTACCTTCCCTTCCTGTGACACTTGTTTTTTGCTTAACCCTCAAGAATCATACTCAACTGGTCCTGCACCTTGGTTGCATTTAGTGATCTTCAAGTCCCAAGCTTGCGTCTGGCTGGGCTACAGACGGGGTCACATGCACAAGTGCTGCCGATGACTGGCCTCTGCGTTGACTTGTTCCTAGGAGGCATGTCATTGTTGGGTCACATACTGCTTTAGGACACATCACTGAGGAGGCCAATCATTGACTTCAGCATCTATAACACTGCCAGAAGTGAACATCGCCGCTGAATGCAGCCAAAGTGACAGAACGGACCGTCAGCCAGATGAGTATGATTCTTGTATTAGGTCAAATATGCTGGGGTAGGGGACAAAGTAAAAACCAAGGGGATCTTGGAAAACCCCTTTAAGGTGCCTTTACACCTTCATTAGCTGTCTACCAAAGGCTTGTTTGGTTGACAGCTATCCCGAATCCCCCATGCACGCTTGTTTTGGTTGAGCGTGTATGAGCTGTTAATGAGGAGAGAGGAAAAAGCTGCTGCCAGAAAACTCTGCTGATGGCTTGTCTCCCTGGAGAACAAAAGAATCGGCTACTGAAATTCACTGTGGCTGATCCTTATGTAAGAAGTCGAGTCAGGAGCTCCCCATACACATTATATGGTGACAGGTTCATATATATGAGAACCTTCAGGCTGCTCTATTTGCAATGGAGAGAATACAATCTATGCCCGTGATCATATGGCTTATACTCCACCCTAGTTCGTAGGTGTTCCTAGGAGTAACTGACTCAGACCTTTACTATGACATTACTGTCTTAGGTGTGACCTACCTATTCTACAAGTATTGTAAGTACTTAACCTGTGGACTCAAGTTAAGTGCATCTAGGGTTACCATATCCCGTTCTAGTACATTCCCATGTGAAAAGTCAGCACCAAGCATCCATTTTCTTAATACCTCTACGCAAACTGGTAGTCGGGTCTTCAAATGGTTGCTTCATCAAGACTATCCCTTTTCATACACTCTTTTAGGCATATAAAGGTCATAAAGGGGATCAAGAGTGGAGTGCCATAGTGGAGAATATTTCTCTAGCAGATACGGATGTGTGACGGTCACGTACACTACACACAAGGGGGAGGATGGTGACCACTGCGCTCCACCCTCACTCGAGTGATCAGCTCGGCGCTCAAGGCAGACCTATGAGCAGGGAGCCTCCCAGCTAGCACAGCCTCCCTGGGAACGAGGCCAAACACAGATCCTCGCTCCCGAAGCTAAGCAGCAGGTCTGCGGCTGATGGGAGACCGAGTGCGCCTTTGGCGCCCCGTGACAGGATGGCTATTCATTTGACTATCTGTCTGGTAGGGCCAGATGGAGTTTCTACCAGCAATAGGAGAACTTTCTAAAGCTAGATCTCCTGATTACCAGGCCAGCTTTAATCTAAAAATGGTTTCCATACAAAGACAACCCCTTAAACCAAAAAAAACTCATAGACATATGCCCAACCACTTTATCTTAAGCTACTACTGAGAAGGTGGGTTCTTTTTCTGCTCATTTCTCATCCTGCCTCGCAACTTCTTTATTAAAGGGAGTCTGTCAGCAGCAGTGTTGAGCGCAAATATTCGCATTACGAATATTTATCACGAATATCGCAACTTCGAGAATTTACGAATATTTTCAATATAGTCCTATATATTCATTTTTCGAATATTCGTAATTATTTTTTTACTTGAAAAATCAGCAATGTAATGATCGCGTAATATGCAAATATTACGCTATCAATACAGGCGTGGGTCAAAAAGGAATATATAGTCACTATATTTAATATAGTGCTATATATTAGTTTTTTTGAATATTTGTAATTTTTTCCATCTGAAGTTATGATTCCTCCCTGCATAAGTTGCTTGTCAAGCAATTTAAGCAGGGAGGAAACATGACTTCAGATGGAAAGAAATGACGAATATTCTAAAAAATAATATATAGCACTATATCGAATATAGTACTATATGTTCCTTTTTGACCCACGCCTGTATTGATCGCGTAATATTCGCATATTACGCGATCATTACATTGCCGATTTTTCGAGTAAAAAAAAAAGTAGAATATAATGAATATTCGAATTTGCGAATATTTGCAGAATATTCTACAAAATATTCACGAAATATCGCGAATCCGAATATGACCACTGCCACTCATCACTAGTAAGCAGTTTTGAACCTGCTAACCTGCGCTAAGCTGCAGCTTTACTGAAAACTTCAGCGTCCCTGAAAACATTGTAAGCAGTTACAGACCATATCTAGAAGAGTGTCTGTACTGTAGGCTGAGAAATATTGCTGTTGTGGCCAGAGACTGGGAGACTAACAACTGAAGGTGCCCTTCCAAGTTCACGCAATATGAGTTGCTGTTTAAACTATAACTAAAACACTGTGATCCCTCCCAGACTGCAACCAATATGTTGTGGGCTCTCTAAGAAATACCTTTCTGGTGCCACTAATAACCACCAAGCTGTGTGCCTTTAATAGACTTTATAACCACCAAGCCTTGTACCTACCGTGACTGTAACTGTCAAGAGTTGTTTAGTAACATTTAATAGAAGCTCACAGCCACGTGTCTGCATCTTCACTGCACCATCCTCAAGTAGGGTCTCGTATTAGGGTCAAGAGACACACATCAAATTGACTCTCTTAAATGTATGTACGGAAATATCTTAACGATTTTGTCCATCCTTTTTCTTATGATATATGGAAGGATCTGACGGATCTGAAGTTGCATGTTTTATGCCATGTTGATTCCTTGAGAGCAATTACATCCTACAGCACTGGTATTTCCTAGTTTCCTGAAAAGTATACATTTAACTATGCAAGGTCTAATTCCATATTCAGCTAGTGACTCTCCACACCCTGGTTACTAACCAAACTTGTTTAACTGGTCCGGATTTGTGGGAAAATTAGCTAAAAAGCTTTACAAAGAGGATGTTAAGTTACATGCAGCACAAAAAAAAGCTGTTTCCTGCACATTTCCATGTATAAAAAAAGATAATAGGCACAAATCACTGTAATAAATAGGAAGATGATATGTACTTAAAGAGGTTGTCTAATTTTGAGAACCCATTTCATATGCCTAATTAGGGATTTCTTAATATTAATTCTGCCAGCAGTTTTTCCGTGATAAGCTACTAACAGCACTAGTTAGGGACTGGGGAGAGCAATACAAATATATCTTCTGTGCAGCTCAAGAGTAGTGTGAATATGAACTTTTATTCTGCCATAGTTGGCTCCTTAAGTTCACAGGAGTTGGAGCTTTACTTTGAAGTGCTCTCTGCTTGAGCTGGTCTCAGTCACCATTCTAAAGGTCTTCTGGTTGAATGCTACAGCTGGGAGTGTATAACAATTTCGGATTCTGTTGGCTTCCCCTAGCTATACGTGGGAGACCTGAAATTGGTCCATAGTCTAGAGCACACTTTTTCCCTTTGTATCTACCATAATTTCAGAGTTGACAAGGATCCTCTGGTTCTTTGGTAGACCCAGGCTCTGTTACAATTATGGATTGCTTCAGGAACAAGCCCACAAAGGTCCAATTAACACCATTTGGAGATAAATTTGGAGTCATTCACTTTCCACTAGCCGTTACGAATAACAGGGGCCTCTTACCTGTTTCTCACTAACTTTCTTTGAGGTAGTTACTGTGCAACTAACTGCCTTACACCTGAATCTGGTTTTGTTATCAACCTGCTTAATATTGTGTTTGCCTTTTTGATTGTTATACCTTTAAATACCTTTATCTCTGTGCCTCTTTGATGGTTACAGCAAAAGCTCTGTGCAGTTTCTTACCAGGATCTTGAATCCTAGGCCTTTGGCTTAGTTTGAGTGCATCCTGGAGTTTGTAGTTCCATGATCTTATTGTTGTTTGTATTGCAGTTGTGGTTGTAGTGGGTTCAGCCTTCCGTTGCTGTTTAGGTTTTTATCTGATATGGTCTTGTTGGATTTAGCAGTTCAGGGTCAGTTTCTGTTTGGTTTTATTCCTCTTACCTACATTCATCTGTCTCCACTTGAACACAACTGCTGTTTTCCATCTATTCTATTGCCGGACTCCATCTTACTCTGTTACCATCTTCATCCAGTCATCCTATCGTTGAGTTTTCTTTATTTGTTCTCTGACTGATGTGTCATATATCTTTTCTTGTGCCTGTCTGATTACTATGTAATTCTGTTCTACTTAAGGGTTGGTCCTCAAGAATAATTTCCTCTGGTGGGCCCAAGGAACTCCAGTCCAGCACCCACAGCATGAATACCCAGACTGATGGGGTATGCATCATTGCTGCTGTAGAGGGAGGAACAATATCTACAAAGGAGCCAGTAATGCAAGACTGGATAGATAAATCACTGCCAATAACTAATACAGAAAAATACAGAAAAATAAACAATTTCATTTTAATTACTTCTCATTGCCTGTCACATATGCAAAAAAAATGTCACTTTTACCTGCAGTTGACTGTCGAGGCCATAATTATATGATATACAGATTCTTTCATAATTCAATAAATCAATCATCGTCTATGGAAAAGTCTATCTGCAGCAGACCTTGAAATGCATATCTCACTGATATTAATAGATCTAAAGACTAAAATGGTGATAAAATATTTAATGTGTGACATGTGTAACTGAAAAGCTATATCAAGATTATAAAACCACACATTTTTGGAGTATGAGTGTAATGCAAGGCACCAACGAAACAGACCAGTGAGGATGAAGTCAAAGGGGTTTATTAACAAAATAAACAAAGTCCAGGTAAACTTCACTGGGCAAATATCAGGCAAAGAAAAAAAACAAAGGAAAGCCAGGAGAAGTCCCAATCCGTGCATAAGTCTCTGTGCAACTTGCCAGGTAAACGGATGCGTCACAGAAAGTCCAAGGTCCTGGGTCCCACTGGAACGGACGGAGTCCCAGCAAACTTCAGTCAGTAGCTAGCAGTACTGACCTGCACCTGGAAAAGGAAGGATAGCAGTGGGAACTGACCGACCTGGGGGGCCACCTTTTATGTGCCTGCTAACAAATCTCAGGGTGCCAAGTGTCCACTCCCCATAGGCCACGATCCTGCCCTACACCTGTGTACAAGGCTTTTGTTGGTCATTAATAAATTAGACCAATGCCGGCCCCCTAATCTGCTTTGAACTTGCGGCCTGGTGCTATTTCCTTCGCTGGTCGGCGAAGCGCATAAGAAGCACGTACGCGCGACCGCGTATCCCCTTGCAAACCCATTTTCGAGCGTAAATGTGGATGCACGACAGGCTCTGCGATAGTGCATCGACATGGATACCGGAATGGAATCCGCAATAGGCACCGGAGACAAGCTCGGCCGCAGCGTACTGCCACTAGCCCGGCGAAGCTGTCCCCGAAAGCCCATGTGGTCTTCCCCTCCAGCGCACATGCAAACGCATCCCCACATCGGTTCGGAGCTGGTGTATCAATTGAGATACGCGTAACCTGTCCCGCAGCTCCACAAGGACCCTTTTTGATCACACCGGAGTGCAAGACAGCTGAGAATCTTACATTACCCCCCCCCCCCTTTCTTAGAGGAGGCGGCTCAGAAGACTCCAAGCGAACTTTCCCTGGATTATCCCGGTGGAAGGCTGCCACCAACTCATCTGCATGCACCTGACGAGCAGGTACCCAACATTTCTCCTCTGGACCAAAACCCTTCCAGTCTACCAAGTATTGGAGAGACCTCTGGACAAAACGAGAGTCCAAAATCCTGTTCACCTACAACTCTGGCACCCCTTGGACCTCGAATGGGGGTGGAGTCTGAATGAAGGGGGCGGAGTCGGCCACTGATTTCGGAAGTGATACATAAAAGGTGTTCACTCCTCGAATCGATGGTGGAAGAGCAACCTTGTACGTAACTCGGTTGATCTTCTGCTTCACCGGGTATGGACCAATGAATCGAGGAGCCAACTTGGACGATAGCTGACGCAGCGGAATGTTCCGGGTGGAGACCCACACCTGATCTCCCACCTTAAACTTTTGCTCTACAGTGCGATGACGATCAGCAAATTTCTTCTGTTGTGCCACCGCACTGCGGAGATTCCGCTGAACCGACGACCAAATGGGACGTCTATGCTCGAACCATTGATCCACCACCGGTGAATCATTGGAGGGCCCGGCTAGAGAAGAGAGCCTTGGATCCCTGCCCCCCCCCACGCACCTGAATGGTGACATCTTAGTGGAAGCATGCTCAGAGTTGTTATAAGCCACCTCCGCGAAGGGTAGATGCGCGGCCCATTCCTCCTGGCAGTCTGACACGAAGCACCAGAGATATTTCTCCAGGGTCTGGTTAGTCCTTTGCGTCTGACTGTTGGTCTCTGGGTTAAAACTGGAAGAGAAAGACAAATTTATACCCAATCGGGAGCAGAAAGAACGCCAGAACCGAGAGATGAATTAAACACCTCCATCTGAAACAAAATCATCCGTCACTTTGTGTAATCGAAAGACATGATTCAAAAACAGATCTGCCAATTCTCTGGCCAAGGGGAATCCGGGAAGTGGGATAAAATGGACCATTTTACTAAAACGGTCCACCACTACCCAGATTACCGTACTTCCAGAGGACCTTGGCAAATCTGTGATCAAGTCCATGGAGATGTGAGTCCATGGAACCTGAGGAATGGGCAGTGGGAGCAAAGAACCAGAATGAGCGGACCGAGACGGTTTACATCGAGCACACACACTACATGCCTGGATGTAGGCCTTAACATCCACGGACATACTGGGCTACCAAACGTGACGTTTAACAAGGGCACGTGTTTTCTTAACACCTAGATGCCCTGCAGACTTGGAGTCGTGTAACTGTTGGATAACCTTTAACCGAAGGTTAACTGGTACAAACCATCGCCCCTCGGGCTTGTTGGGCGGACTCCCCGTCTGTGAAGACTTGAGAAGAGAGGACAAGTCCTCCATTAACTCTGCGGTCCCTAGGGCGGCCAGAAAACATTTGATGGGAAGAATAGTCTCTGGCTCAGACCTCAGGATGGAAGCAGCCTCAGGGAAGCAGCGGGACAGAGCATCTGCCTTCACATTTTTAGAACCTGGCTTATACATAAGGCGAAAATTGAAGCGGGTGAAAAACAATGCCCACCGAGCTTGTCGGGAGTTAAGTCTCTTGGCAGTCTCTAGGTACTCTAAATTTTTGTGGTCAGTGTAAACCGTAACGGGATGTTCCGCACCCTCTAGCCAATGTCTACACTCTTGAAAAGCCAATTTTACTCCCAGAAGCTGTCTATTGCCGATGTCATAATTTCACTTGGCTGGAGAGAGCTTCCAAGAGAAGAAGGCACAGGGATGTAACCTCTCAGGGACCCCAGAATACTGTGAAAGAACTGCCCCAACACCAACCTCAGAGGCGTCAACCTCGAGGACAAAAGGTCGGGAAGTGTCTGGATGAGTAAGGATTGGCGCAGTGCAAAATGCCTGCTTTAGTGTTTCAAAGGCTCTGTCTGCCCCTCTCGTCCACTTTGAAGGATTAGCGCCCTTCTTAGTGAGGTTAGTGAGAGGTAACACTATCGCAGATAAATTCTTAATAAACTTGTGGTAGAAGTTGGCAAAGCCTAAGAAATGCTGCAGTCCCTTCAGATCCTTAGGACGAGGCCAATCCAAGACAGCAGAAAGTTTGGATGGATCCATAGCCAGTCCCCTTTCTGAGATAATGTACCCCAGAAAAGGCAAAGCACTGGAAATAGAGGTTCAAGGATTGTGAAAACCACCTTTAATCTAGGTTAGAATAAGGTGAGAGTTAATACCAGCCTAAGACTTTTTATACTTCAAAAGCCTAGTCTGAAGCAGTAGATGTCTTATATATAAAAGACAAAGAACCTGTTTAACCTAAGGACTTACAATATCCTACCCTCGTATGCATGAGAGACTGTATTTCATATCTGCATGTACTAGAGATTGTTTTATACTTGGATGTAACCGTTATCAGGAGCAACTTTCAGTAAAAGTTATAAGCTGAATTGCACCATCCTTGCCTCAGTCTCCAATTCCTGAGTTAACACTACAGTAAATGGTTGTACCACTATAAAAGGTACTGGCATTACGACTACAAGGGACCTTGCCATAGGCACATTAATACAGACCATCAAGGGCACCTCGAACCACCATCTGGCCTGTGTCCCTTACACCAGAGTGTGCCCCAGAGAATTCCTGTGCAGCTCTCCTCATCACTTGTGCAGGGCTGCCCAGGGACGACATAACCGTGAGTAACCGGAACTGTATTTACCTCAGCCCATCTAATGCTGTTGGTCTGGCTCACTGCAGGAGCAGGTGTACAGGTTGGGAGTGGTAGTGGCCCTGATGTAGTGTCACAGTGTCCTCCCTCAGGCCGTTGCTCCCTGGGATCCTTTGTAGTGTAAAAGGTGATGAGAAAAGGAAGCAGGTAGAGATGATTAAGCAAATAACGTCTTCTTTTACAGCACATTTATCAGCAGCTAGTACAAAGTTTACTTTCTCTCCTCCCAGATGATGTGGTATGATGGCTGGCAATTTGGCAAAGATGACACTCAGAAACGTACTAGCTAACGATGTCTCTCTTAATTCATTTCCTTACAGCTTTACTCTGGCACCTGTGACTGTAGGTGTCAGGTTTCTAACTATGCCTGTCCTGAACTGCAGTGGTGGTGTCTTAACATGTTTCCCCACCACTTTTGCAGCGGAGTCATGATAGCTCAGGTGCTTGATCACTCCGATAAGGGTACTTTCACACTAGCGTTTTTCTTTTCCGGCATAGAGTTCCATCACAGGGGCTCTATACCGGAAAAGAACTGATCAGGCATATCCCCATGCATTCTGAATTGAGAGTAATCCTTTCAGGATGCATCAAGATGTCTTCAGTTCAGTCGTTTTGACTGATCAGGCAAAAGAGAAAACTGCAGCATGCTACTGAAGACATGCCTGAATCCGGCATTTTTTCCCATAGGAATGTATTAGACTGCCGGACCCGTCCTTCCGGCCTGCGCATGCACAGACTAGTAAAAATGTGAAAAAAGATACAAGACGGAGCCATCTGTCTGCATGACAATCGGAGAGACGGATCCGGATCCGTCTCACAAATGCTTTTAGTCAGCGGCAGATCGGCGGATCCAGCAGCAGTTCCGACGACGGAACTGCCCGCCGGATCACATTGCCGCAAGTGTGAAAGTAGCCTAACTAATACATCGTAGCTTGCAATTCCTATGTGGGGTAGGGCCCTGCAGGCTCTCTGGGGTAGAGGTCCTTACAGATGAGCCACCTCTGTGGTCCCCATGGCCCAGAGGAGCGGGAAATGGATCACATTCTCCCTCACTCCTCACTCTCTATTCTTAGACTCTAGACTGACTCCTCTCTAGTTCAGCCCCACCCGTGGCAGGAAATTGGTTGGGCCCACTACCACCAAGAGGGGATAAATGGAGTGGTAAGTTCTATTTCCTGTTACCAAACATTGGCAACCGTACTCCATCTGCTGCTGCACAAAGTGTATTACAAGTCATTACGTTACATTGCATATAAAACTGTAAACGATTTCAAATACCATAGAAGTACCCCAGATCCTGGTTACTACACGTACCTTGGCACTTCATGCAGAGGTGGAGAAAATTAAGGGATTTGCGGTCCCTTCAGGTTTTCAGTCGCAATTCAGGTGAAAAGACTGAGCTGAACCAAAATGGCATATCACTGGTCAAGCTCCAATACCACTTTGATCTAGAGACCCCGGGGGCGGGGGGGGGGGGGGGGGGGGGGGTTAGTCACATTGGTCATATGCCTACTGATCAAACTTTTATGGCATATCCTAACAATACGCAATCAATGTTTTTTTGTAAAACAACCACTTCAAATTGATAGTCCAACCTTCTGGTACGGTACCTTGATTCTAAGGATCATGGAGGTCTAGAGAGATGGAACTCCCAGCAATAGCCGAGCGATGTGGCATTGTTTACTCTGATGGAAAACCCCTTTAATTCCATGATTATGTTAATAAATCTAACTGCCAACTGCTCCAAAATGCCAGCCGGACGCCATCTGCCTTGACACTGGGACCTCATAATACTTTCCTTAATTACATTAGCAATGCCATCCGTTCTTGTATTAAGAGGGGCGCAGAGATTCCTTCGCCAGCCTGCGAATCTAATAATCCCTCAGAACAGCAGTGGCCAGATGTGAGGAGAGACATGAAGGGGAGAAAGCCGGCGGGACAGCTTGGATAGCGCTCACGTACACAAGACACGTGTGACAAGAGGGACTCACATACATGTAATGTCATTATCTTCCCTTTTATGTACTGTATGTAACTAGAGACGAGCAAAGTTTTTTTAAATTCAATTCTCCAGCTTCACTGAGCTTTGTTACTATTTTCATTGTATAGAGCGGGATCAATGACGGGGAACGGGGAATGCCCCCCCCCCCATCATTTAACCCCTCAGATGCCACATTCAAGCTGATGGCTGCATCTGAGACTCACATTCAGGTGCTCAGGGGCTTAATCCAGGGTTAAAAATATATATATACTCGTCCACTTGATCGCGGAGATGGCCTCTCCACGATCAAGTGGATGAGGTGAGTCACATTTTTTTATTTTCAGTGACCATTTTAGGAAAAATTGATTGCCTACCATGAAGCACAAGGAAATTTGGCTTCGCAGCCAATCAAATTTTTCCCAAACTTCTGATCAAATTCCACTTCGGATACTTCGATTTGTTCAACACTAGTTAACATTATTGTCCAAGCATTGGTAGTCCAAGACACTTTCTGCTGCTCTTCGATTGGCCAGCACTGCTCATGTGAACAGTGCTGCCCAATCCAAGAGCAGGGCTGGACAAGCAGGAAGTATCTTGGACTACCAATGGACAGTATGCATCCGGTAATCTGAGAAGTGGTGCAGCCATCCTTGATAACAGAAGAGGAGCCTGGGAATTGGCAGTTCTGCAGCTAAAATAAGAAAGAGAGGGCACTCGGTAAATACTCTGTCTGTTAGTACTCCGTTAATGTAATTTTCTTTCTTCAATCAGAGGGTCATAAGGAGAATGTCCAACTTCATTTTTAGATAAAACATTTTGTGCTAATGTATTAATATTTCTTTAAAGCGATATAGAATACTCCAGACCTGGGGGTATCTGCAATTGTATATAGTTATACTGTATATTGTAATGTTATGCATTTTATTGTTTTGGCCATTCATTCAGGCAGAGGAAGGTATAGTTGGCAAAGGTTGGCAGGAACAGGGTTAACCACCCTGTTCCTCCCCTCTTGGTAGGAATGGGCTGATCCTACTTTCTGCCGGGAGGGGAAGTTCCTGTCTAGCTAGAAAGAGCACAATAGAGAGCTCCTACTCCTAGGAACCAGAGATTCTTTTATGAGACCAACACTCCAGAGAAATCAGAAAAACTTAAAAATACAGCTTCAAGAAAGCATCTGTGTAACAAGACAACAGAGTGATTGGGAAAATACAGATTAAAAGAAACTGGTGCAAGGTGAGGGACTACGGTTAAGACACCCATCATGTAAATCACCACTAGGCTAGATAAAGCTCAAGTATGAATCTTACAGTGGACCCCTATGCCCAAAAGTACCTGCTAGTGTTAAAATATAGCCATCCAACCATACCTCCACAACTGGTGGCAGAAACTGCACTGTATTTGCTACTGCTGGATGTACCGAAAGTTTTATTTTGCACTTAGTAAAAAAAGACTGTTATACGTTTGATTCTGGCCTGATTCTTCAAACTACATTTATACTGCACAGATCTCCAGAGAGCAATAGCATAAGGGAGTACAACATGACACAACATCTCATCCTCATACACAAAGATGTTCAACCCTAATAAACTAGGAATATTGCCTGGTAAGGCTACTTTCACACTAGCGTTCGATCGGATCCGTTCTGAACGGATCCGATCATAATAATGCAGATGGAGGCTCCGTTCAGAACGGATCCGTCTGCATTATATTGGCATATAAAAGCTAAGTGTGAAAATAGCCTCAGACGGGTCCGTCCAGACTTTCAATGTAAAGTCAATGGGGGACGGATCCGCTTGAAGATTGAGCCATATTGTGGCATCTTCAAACGGATCCGTCCCCATTGACTTACATTGTAAGTCTGGACGGATCCGCACGGCCAGTCGGACACCCGAACGCTGCAAGCAGCGTTCAGGTGTCCGCCTGGCCGTGCGGAGGCGAGCGGAGCGGAGGCTGAACGCCGCCAGACTGATGCAGTCTGAGCGGATCCGCATCCATTCAGACTGCATCAGGGCTGGACGGAAGCGTTCTGCTCCGCTCGTGAGCTCCTTCAAACGGAGCTCACGAGCGGACAGCAGAACGCTCGTGTGAAAGTAGCCTAAGACTGATTCTGCTGATTAAAATGATGCCTGTCTTGTGAAAATCAGCTGTGGCATTCCTGAGAAAAAAAACTACTGTTATTATTTATGCAAATGAGGGCTTCATTGTACCTAGCCACTCCATTCCCCTTAGCTCCTCCACTTTTAGTGTTGGCCATGCCCTTAGTGCAGTGAACCCCTCATTGGCTGGGCACACCCTTAGTGCAGTGAAATTCTCACTTGTATAAAGAATAAAGGTCTTTTTTATGAGGAATGGTGCAAACCGATTTTCACAAGACAGATATTTTAATCAGCAGGAACAACCCTCCCCGCACTATGCCTGGTTTAATAAGGTGGAGTGTATTAGAGTTTTATTTTATGGCTACTTAAGTATTTCATAGCAGAAAAATTGAGTTCTACCAAAAATAAAGAAATTAATCAGCACAGAAATTTAGACACACCATCAATGTCCGACTGGAAGAATATGACCACTGAAACCCACGATAGAATGAATTGGTGCTTGGAATGTCCTGTGAACCTTTATCTGCAGTGGTCTGCACATTATTGTTAATGACAGACCATGTGGGCTCTTAAAAAGGTCAAGCGAGCCAAGAACCAAAAGTACCGTACACAGAGTTTTACTAGATTCCCTTTGTTCTTACGATCAGCAAGGATCACAGCAGACCCCTTTTGGTGTTCATCACCATATTTTTAACAGGGAAGGGTCCACTGGATCTGTTTTCTGCCACAAATGTTGTGGGCCCCTACTGCCAGTGAAGGTATGGCCTATGCAAGAGAGCACTACATGAGAGAAACTGATTCCCGGGGGAAGAGATTTGCAAAGCACAGGAAGTTGGCAGTTTGATGTAAGGCATGTGTCAAGAACTTACCCAGCCATGTTACGGGGCAGGATGTTCCAGAAGAGTTGTCATACTAGACAATATCCAGCTAGTCAGCCTGTCAGTGAGTATGGACACCGGGCAAATCAGGTCCCTGGTTAAACTTCCAATTCCAGAGTTGGGCAGGGGATTTAAGTCAGACACTTATTGCTTGTCAGTGCCTGTGATTTGCTTGATTCCTGATTTCGGTTCCGTTCTTTATAGTCTAAGCAGCTTTGCATTTTGGTTTGACCTTCCTGTGGATTTGACCTTGGCTTGTTTCTGGATTAGCTCCTTGTCTTCTGGTTTGGCTTCTACAGACTCTCCTAGCTTTGACTTCTTGGCTGGTTCTTGAATTAACCCCTTGTCTTCTTTAGTGACTTCTTCTGGCTTTGACTCTGGCTTGTTCTACTCTCCTGCTTCTCTTCCTTATCTGATAGGACTACTTCCTGTTAGTTCTCAGCCATTTTCTGTTGCTTTACTCTGCAGACATAACCTAGGTCCCTAGCAGACAAATCCAACCTGCCTGATGATACTTAAGGGTAGTCTTAGATCTACTAGCCAGAATGGTGTAGGAAGATAGGTAGCAGATTAAGAATTTTAAGACGTTGGTCCCAGACAGTGGCCTCTGTATTTTTCCTCATTTCTGTTTTCATGCCAGCATGACCCTCTGTACTGAGGGGCAGAAAACACAGCACATGAGAGTGTGATACAGAGCAGATAATACAAATAGGAATAGTAGCCAAACAGTGGGAGATAGCAGAAATAGTACATTACCAGCCAAAGAACAGCAATAGCCTTCTAGCCCGTGTGTACTGTACTGTAGTGCATGTGGGTTGAATCATGTTCAGAACAGTTCTGTCATTAAAATGGATTACAGCAGCAAAGCTATTTGTGTCCTCCTGTAGAGGAGTTTAGCAAAAAGCAGGAGGCACTTGGTTTAGCCACCATATGATCAACTAAGACATCATAGACTGTGTTTTTATAATTGAGTGTAGAGACTATATTATATATAGAGCTCCAAAGACTGCTAAAGGAGTCAACCACGTGGGCACCTTGGTGCATACCTAAGTCAGACTTGTGTTCTTAACCTGTTCCAGATCAGTTATTCTAGTGTTGATCATGGTGTTACAGAAAGGTTCAGCTGAAACCTGTTATAGTGATAAGCGGCAATAAGTAAAGCATTTTTGCTTTGCAAATCTGGTGTCTGGGACATTTTATACAATATCCTCCACCAATCCCACCTAATTTCAATGATGTGGACCTACCAATGAGAACCTCAAGTGCCAAACTATCAAGTTCATAGATTCTTGCTAATCCATCATGGAATTTTGTTACTTGCTTCATAAACAGGATTAAAAGAGGTTTTTCAGGGAATACAATATTGATAATCCATCCTCAGGATTGGTCATTAATATCAGATTGGTGGGTGTCCGACTCTAGGCACTGTCTTAGTGCTGTGGCCTCCTCACAGCATACCAAGCACAGTGTTGTAAATTGCACAGTGGCTGTGCTTGGTATGGCAGCCTAGGTCCATTCACTTGAACAGGACTGAGCTGCACTTAGGACATGTGCCCAATGAACAAGACGTCACTGGCCTATGAAGAGGCAATGGCACTCAATGGAACACCATGGCCACTTCAAAGAGCTGATCGGTGAGGTTGTCAAGAGTGGGGTTCTCACCTATCAGATATTTTACTTCTGGAAAACCCCTTTAATGAACCATCAGGTGAAGAAATATTCAGATTTTTGTGAAAATATTCTTAATAATGATATAACTTAGGGGTGGGCGATATAAACGATATACAATATTATTGCCATAAATTCGGGCAACGATATAGACTTTAGCTATATCACCATATCGCGATAGATGACCACGGAGCAGTAGTAATATGGAAGAAGCTTCTCACTCACTGCTCCGTGGCCTCCCAAGTCCTGACTCTGCACAGCGCTGCAGGGCCTTGCGTTCACACATCATCAGCGTGCTGGCTGATGGCACTGGCTGGGGGACATGGATGATGGTGGCAATAGCATGGGGCTGATGGCGCTGGCTGTGGGACATGATGATGGTGGCAATGGCATGGGGCTGATGGCGCTGGCTGCGGGACATGATGATGGTGGCTACAATGGCATTGGCTGGGGGATATGGATGATGATGGCAATGGCATGGGGCTGATGGTGCTGGCTGGGGGACATGGATGATGATGGCAATGGCATGGGGATGATGGCGCTGGCTGGGGGACATGGATGATGGCAAATGGCAATGGCATGGGGCTGATGGTGCTAGCTGGGGGACATGGATCATATGGCAATGGCATGGGGATCATGGCGCTGGCTGTGGGACATGATGATGGTGGCAAACTGGCAATGGCATGGGGCTGATGGCGCTGGCTGGGGGACATGGATGATACGGCAATGGCATGGGGCTGATGGCGCTGGCTGTGGGACATGATGATGGTGGCAAATTGGCAATGGCATGGGGCTGATGGCGCTGGCTGTGGGACATGATGATGGTGGCAATGGCATGGGGCTGATGGCACGGGCTGGGGGACATGGATGATGGCAATGGCTTGGGACTGATAAATAAAAATATTGTTTTCATAAAGCAATTAGCAATACGTTAGTTTTAGAAGGTTTTTCTTATTAGAGTACTCGATTAATACTCAATTGCTAAAATAATCAGTTTCCTGCAGCCCTAGATGTCATCAAGCTGTGCCTGTTTTGGTCAACTCGTAAGCATGGAGGAGCTTACACGTGGGGAGGAGGAGGTTCTCATAAAGAAGACCGGTGCGACGTGGGTCATATGGACCTGTTTTGGGTTTAAGGAGTCAGATGTTGAGCAGAAAAATATAATCTGCAAACTATGCCAGGGCGAGAATAATAGTGAAGACAGGGAATACAACTAATTTGTTTTATCACCTCAAAACAAAGCACGTTTTAGAATACGAAGATAGCCAAAAACTGCGCCCTCCACAAACACCCAGTCAGTCAAGTGGAAACCAAAAAGGTGGCCCTTCCCCATACACACCAGATTAATAATTTAAAAGCATTTTCTAAAGGCATTCCGTATGAGAAAAGAAATCGGCGGTGGATTGATATTACAAATGCCATTACCCTGTACCTGTGTAAGGACATGGTGCCGTTTCTTACAGTGGTGAAAAGCGGCTTTCAGAACATGATTAAGACACTCGATCCACGTTACGAGGTACCTAGCCGCAAACATTTTAGCCAAACTGAAATGCCCAAACTGTATGACAAAGTCCGCGAGCAAGTGAAGAAAGAATTCCGGAGCATAAAACACTATGCAACTACTACGGACTTGTGGTCGAGTCGCACAATGGAGCCTTACATTAGTCTCACAGTCCACTTCATCAATGACGAGTGGAAGTTGTGCAGCAGATGCCTACAGACAGCTTATTTCCCCGAGGATCTTACGGGTGAACTGATATCTCAGGGATTAAAGGAAGCGCTGGAGTCATGGGGACTTAAAGAAGAGTTACAAGTCTGCATAACCACCGACAATGGCGCAGATATCGTAAAAGCAGTGGAAATGAACCGCTGGACAAGACTGCAGTGCTTCGGCCAGAGGCTCCACCTCGCCATTGGTAGGTAAATGTTTCTTTTAGTCCTAGACTAGTTCAACATTATGCAGGGGTATTGTGCTAATAATATCTTTAAATTTTGTCCTTGGAGAGAAGTGAAAGACGCCCGTGTTGAACATGCAATTGGCATATGCAAGAAAATAGTTTGTGCCTGTTGTTACACTTGGAAAAGGAAGAGAGAAATGGCCAATGCCCAGGCTAAGCTAAACCTGCCTGCTCACCGCCTCATCACTGAAACACCAACAAGATGGGGGTCTCGACAACAGATGATTCAGCGGCTGCTTGAACAACAGAAGGCCATATCACAGGTCCTGAAAGCAGACAGGAAAACCAGGCACCTGGTACCAACTTGGCAGGACATTGATATGTTAGAATCTATGAACCAGACCCTCAATCCCCTGTTGGAGTTCACAGATGCTCTGTCTGGAGAAGACTATATGAGTGTGTCATATGTCAAACCTGTGCTCCACCTTCTAAACACCACAGTTCTTCCTCTAGCTGATGATGACATTGACACAGACCTGACGAAGGACATGAAGAGAGCCATGCTCAAGTATTAAAATGAGAAGTACTCAGACCCTGCAACTGATGACCTCCTGGATATGGCCTCCTTTGTCGACCCCCACTTCAGATCATCATATATAGCAGATGACCGAAGAGAGTTCATCTTGACAAAAGCAGCAGCAGAAATTCAGGCACTGCTAGAGACGCAAGCTGTGTCTGCCACAGAGTCACCACCATCACACACGAGCACAGGAGCTGATGGAGAAGCCCAGAGAGAACCCAAGAGGAGTAAACAAAGTCTGGGCAGCTTTTTCAAAAATGCATCTGCTCAGCCTGGCCCAGCTGTCTTCACTGACAGAGAAGCAATTGAAATTGAGCTTAAGAGTTACCCGCAGGCACTGGATGTAGAAGGAGAAGCTGACCCACCGATGCCACCGATCTGCACTGAAGCCTGAGACTGTGGACAAACTTGTGTTCCTGGCGAAAAAAACCTTGTCTGATGTGCAAGAAAGTTTAATCACGGTACGTTAGGAGCATAAACACTGATGCTGTTCAGTCATGTTCATATTTGCACTACATATTGCAAGTTTGAAATTTGTTGTATATTTACAGGGAACCTGTCATCAGCTTTATGTTGACCTAGAAATTCAGATTTCAGCGGTGTGTCAATGATGAGCTAAAAGTAAGTGGTTGCCGAGAACCAGCCTCATAATCATTGCAGCCCAGACCTTGAAAAGAGTCAAATCTACTTGAGAAGAGTCCTGGTTATTCCTAATCTCCTGCTCTCTCACCCGTCTGCTGATGATTGGCCGTTCTCTCCTAGACAGAAAGGGAGAAAACTAGGTAGAAGACTGTCAGTCATCAGCAGGAGAGCAGGAATAACCAGGACTCTTCTCTGGTGGCCGGGACTCTTCTCCAGGCCCAGTCTGCAATGATTGTGATGTTGGTTCTCGGCAACCACTTACTTTTAACTTTTAAACGACAGATCGCAGAAATCATCTCACCCGTCTCTACTTTATGCTGCTGTTAGTATGGGCAGCATAAAGCTGATGACAGGTTCCCTATAATGGAAAAGAAACCCGTGGAACTTGAAGGGTTTTTAGTTCAAATATGTGCAGCTTTATTTTTGTGCAATATAAATAAGTAATCAGGACAGCAGGAAGAAATTGAATGTTTATTTTTTTACATTTTGCACTTTATTTCAAATAATTTTGTGTTTTACTAACACTTTGTCTTTACATTGTTTGGAAATAGATCTGTTACACAATACACATCTTTAACATTTCTTGAAAAGTTTTATAATTTGTATACATACAGAAGAAAATAATATATCGTGATATATCGTTAAATCGCACATGCTTCAAATTATATCGCGATATAGATTTTAGGCCATATCACCCAGCCCTAATATAACTCATGAATTCTATGTCATATCTCCTTAGATCTTCCCTCTTGACACCTGTCAATACATCACTGACCCCAGAGATTAATGTACTGCACCCTCTTCTACCACGAGACCAGTAAATCCCCCGGACTCCGATGCTGCTGTAAAACAAATAGTCATATTTATTGTTATTTTTATTACTGTTTTAATTCAGCTCATCCTGAAAAAAAGGATTTGTGGCATCAAGAAAACCCCGGCAAGTATTTATAACTGTGTCTTGAGAATAATACATTAATCTAGTTTAGCAAAGGAAGAGTCATGTTAATAGACCTCGATTTATGGAGGCGTAATAAAGAAGGTATAAATAATTAGACGGAATATATGGGTGCCAACTGAGTCCAGGTCTATAAATCTAACCCATTTGTTGGGAGAGAGAGTAAACATCAAGGCTTGGCGCTATTGACCTGTTTGTAGGAGTGAGAACATCGAGAATCTGTTTTGTGATAAGACAGTTATTTAAAAAATTATCTTAAAGGGGTTATCCACCTTTGGGGACCTTTTGACCAGACTTCCTCAAGTTTCCAGACGTGAAGAGGGAAACATACTTCCTTGGTCATTGCCACAAGGTTCCAGAGTACGGTAGTGGCAGCAGCAGGCCCGAAGGAGCCGAAACCCTCAGGTACTACTTTCACACTAGAGTTTTTGCTGGATCCGGCAGGGTTTAGCAAAAATGCTTCCGTTACTGATAATACAACCGTCTGCATCCGTTATGAACGGATCCAGTTGTATTATCTCTAACATAGCCAAGACGGATCCGTATTAAACATCTTTGAAAGTCAATAGAGGACGGATCTGTTTTCTATTGTGCAAGATTGTGGCAGAGAAAACGGATCCGTCCCCATTGACTTGCATTGGGGGGTCATGCCGGATCCGCCTTACTCCGCATCCCAGGATGGAAAGAAAACTACAACATGTTGCGGTTTGCTCTCCGGTATGGGAAAGCAACTAAACGTAACGGAATGCATTTTGGAGCACTCCGTTCTGTACAGTTCAGTTTTGTCCCCATTGACAATGAAAGGGGACAAAACTGAAGTGTTTTTTTCTGGTATTGAGCCTCTATGACGGATCTCAATACCAGAAAACTAAAACGCTAGTGTGAAAGTAGCCTTAGTAGATCTCAGTAGATCTGGTGGCGTGAGTGGATCGGGGGTCTCGCCAAAAGGCCCCTGAAGATGGACAAGCCCTAGTAGGGATGACCTACTTTTTGTTAGAAAAGTATTAAGCTGATCATAAAGTGTCCTGCTGCTGGGACTCTCCTTGATCATCTGTGGAGAAACCTGTTTAAATTTCCTGCAGCGCCACCACTGGTGAAGTGAACAACTACACCGTTCTTATTGCAATCAACGAGATAGTTGTATTCTCTGTAGCATTTGTCATTCTGTTGTGTTCCAAGCAGGTAATTCCCAGCTTCCACTTTCACACATTTCCAAGTAATAAGTGGTAGGTCGATAAAAAAAAATATATAAGTTGAGAATTAGGATAGGCCCACCAACAACTAAAAATTGCAAAAGGAACTTGGGTGTGATAATATGGTGCAATTATTCTCACCGGCTGGTCACAACACCCAAAGGTGCATATATGCTGAATGAGGAGTATTGCAGAGTAGAAAGTGAAAAACCTTTGTCCAGCACTTCCTCTAAAAACAAGGTTTTATTGGATGTATAATCTCAAAGGTGAAACAAGCATGAATGAAAAAAAAAAATGCTCAGTAGGTCCAAATAACACGTTTCGGGTCATAGCTCCTTCTTCAGATACTGGACTTTATTCTAAGGATTGTGGGGGTCCCGACAGTCAGATCCTCACTGACCAGTAATCGATGGCAAGCAATGGCATATATAGAAAAAATGAAAACACAGCAAATGATATAACATACAAAAAAAAACTTTACTAACTTCTTCGATCCTCTGCCGATTCAGTGCAGATCCCCCGCCATTGTTTACAAGTGGACGGCACATGACCGAGCAATGGGAGCCATGATGTCAGGAGGACAGCACGTAACTGCGGTGTCCACTGCTTGGCTTCACCAACCACGTGTCGGCCACTTGCAAACAAAGACTGGGGGGATCTGTGCCGGATCAGTGGGGGATAGAAGAGTTGAATACATTTTTTTTAGATTTTTGTAACATTTACTGTTCTTTTTTATTTTCAAAGTTTGAATAACCCTTTTAACTGTCCACTAATATTAGAAATAAGCAGCTATCGGTCATGAAATATGAAGCCATTACGTTAAAACTGGTTTACCACTTTTTTCCCACAGTACTCCTCGGCTCCTGGACTACCAGATCATCGGGTCTTTGCCAAGCTATTGGACATAGTTTTTTTTTATTTTATTTTTTTATATTTTATTATTTTAATGCAAAATTAATAACCATATCACATATCCAATATTTTACAATCCATAAGTCCGTCCAATCCAGTCCACAGACGTAGTTAACAATATTTGCATACAAATATCCATATTTATGTGAAGAAATAAAAAAAAAACAAGTGGAGGACTCTATCTGAGGAGAATGGCAGGATTCGCCCGGCATCCAAAGCCTAGTAAAGGAGTTGTGCGAGGTGGCTCATTTTATCTAAGTTCTCTATAACTGGCGTGGGCAGAGGCCCGGGGTCCGGACGACCCTCCCAGCAACGAGCACGCCCCACGCACGCTCCCTCCCAGACACGGGTAGACACGATCGGCAGAGTCAACACTCATGTGGCCAATCACTTGATACTCACATGCTACATACTGCATAGGAGATGAGCTTGCAACAAGCTTTAATCTCCAGCTTTTTTATTAGACAAAGGACTATGACATAGTTACATAACAGATACCCTGGCATGCAGAAGTTTGGGTGCCCCTGGTCAAAATTATTGTTACTGTGAACAGTTAAGAAAGTTGAAGGGACCCGGATGCAGTGTGTGGCAGCCTCTGTCCTCCTGAATGAACAGAGGCCACCGAACATTAGTTCCTATGGAGCGTTTTACACACCGGTCTTAATAACCTGCTGGTGGTGGATCCGCCGAAGTTATGTAGAGGCGCACGCCTAAATCTAGAGGCGCCGGTCTAACATCTATGCCAGCTTCCTTACTGGCACAGATTTAGAAAATTTTCAACACAAAATTAAATAGAAAGTGATCAAAAACTCATACACACCCCAAAATGGTATAAAAGAAAAGTACAAATAGCCCTGCAGCTCCGTACACATAACTATAAAAAGTGATAGAGGTCAGAGAAGAAAAAAATAATTTTTTTTCAAGGTTAAATTTTTTTTCCAGTATTAAAACCCAAGGAAAAACGATACATATGTGGTATTGCCATAATCGTACTAAATTGAAGAATGAAAGTAACAGGTAAGTTTTACTGTATAGAGAACACCGTAAAAATAAAACCTATAAAACTGTTGCAGAATTGCATTTTTTTTCAATTTCACCCCATTTGGATTTTTTTCCATTATCCCACTACATTGTATGCAAAATGAAAAAATCCAACCCCTAAAATGCCTGCCCAAATGCCCGTCACCCCCGATGCTAAGGAGGCTTGTCCCCGACGTGGCCTGCTTTTAGCTGAATGTTTTCATCCGCGCGACGGGGAGATGCAGCGGCAGCTCTGCAGGTGTCAGAAGCGGGGCACGGATGTCGGGGAGCGAGGTAGGTACAATATGTGTGAGGGGCCCAGGCATTTGCAGAGGCATTTTAGAGGTTAGATAACCCCTTTAAATGGTAGAAAAAGTAAAAAAGTTATGGCCCTAGGAAAGGCAGAGAGTGAAAAAAAACTAAACGCTGAGACGCACTGGGGCTGGAAGGGTAAAGCAATCTTTTACATTTTCAAAATATCAAAAAAGGAAAATGGCCTGAAGCAAAACTTTGGCCACCCTGCATGGTTAGTACCTAGTTGCACCCCCTTTGGCAAGTGTCACGCTTTTTGTAGCCAGCCTTTTGTAACTTTTGCATGCCACTGTATATGGTACTCAAGTATATAGTAAAAAAAAAATCCTATTTCCCATTTATGGGTTTGGCATGACAGACGTGATTATCAGAAAAGCAATGCTGACATTTATTTTTGGGGTATTGTGACAGTCTTGATAGCGTCTGATGAGTTACAAGTATCAGTCATTACAAGGAAATGAAACTCCAGGGAACATACATCATGGCATTACCGAGCAGAAGACTTTTTATGAAGGTGCTTTCGAGGTACAGGTGACAAAGCTACGTGTCTATTCCTCGCTGATAGATGCTGAATGATGTAAAAGACAATGACAATCATTATATAAGTACAAGTCCCAGAGATCAATAGCTGCTATGATGGAAACAAGTAGAAATACACTTGATGGATTTACTTTTATTGCCATTCATGATTCTGCTGAGACAAGGCACCTGACTTTAGAATATTGAATAAACTTCATGTTTTAATTGAAACGAACTGTGGCACACCGAAACTCCCATCACCTGCTCTCTGTTTTGACTCTGGAAACTGTCAGTGCAACGTGTCTCCCCCAGGGCCAATCGTGTCCCAGGTTTTAGGAATGCCAAGTGGTCATGCAACCCTATTAGATTTGTGTGTGTCACAGTGCTCCTACCTGGATACCGTCGCTCCCCAGGGTTAGGCACCATAGCAATAAAGGGGAGAGTTGTAGGATGTAGAGAATGAGTTAAGTCCAGACTTGGTGAAAGTTCAACAGCTTTACTTCACTAAACTTGCATCCAGACAATATTCAGTCTTTCATGGAAACATAGAATGTGTCGGCAGATAAGAACCATTTGGCCCATCTAGTCTGCCCAATATACTGAATACTATGGATAGCCCCTGGCCCTATCTTATATGAAGGACGGCCTTATGCCTATCCCATGCATGCTTAAACTCCTGCACTGTATTTGCAGCTACCACTTCTGCAGGAAGGCTATTCCATGCATCCACTACTCTCTCAGTAAAGTAATACTTCCTGATATTACTTTTAAACCTTTGCCCCTCTAATTTAAAACTATGTCCTCTTGTAGCAGTTTTTCTTCTTTTAAATATTCTCTCCTCTTTTACCTTGTTGATTCCCTTTATGTATTTAAAAGTTTCTATCATATCCCCTCTGTCTCGTCTTTCTTCCAAGCTATACATGTTAGGGTTCTTTAACCTTTCTCTTGGTTCCAGCAGGTTTTGGGATAAACTGGCAGGCAAACTGGAATATTCTGCTTTATCTCTCTGCTGTGCTAAACTCAGGCTTCAGTCTGATTATTGGATTTTCTATCTCTTCTGGTACCTTTGGAGTGTTCATAATACTCTGTAAATTAGCAAGAAGTCCTGGTGCTCTATGAGCTGCTTACCTGTGACCCCTCCCTTGGTAGGAAGCAGGACTAGCCCAATTTTGCCCAAAAGGGGAGAATGGAATGGTAAGTTCCATTCTATCTAAAGGTCTCTCTGCCAGTGGTGAACCAGGCACATTATATGAACATAACTGTTTCATGGCAACATTATGAAGGGTGAAAAAGAAATAGAGTTATCAGCCACAGGGAGGGGCGCCATCTACTGATGGTTACTAAATATAAATATAAGAGAGCAGAAAAAAAGCATAAGTAAAAGTATAAATATTCATAAGTTTGAAAGTAAAAAATGGGTAAGAATAAGTGCCCACCTAAAATAGTGATAATAATATCCACGATAATACCATTGATAGAAATAATAAAAACTGCAATTGTGAATAAATAACTCACTTCACCGGGGAGGTGTTCTGTGGGATAAAGCTCAAGACACCCACAAACACAACCTCGCTCGCCTGGATCGCTTGTAGTGTCTTAGGAATAACGCCAGTCCCACAGATGGTACTTCTGGTAAATTTCTTTATTGGTATCACAGGTCAGCTTAGTTTGTTTCGGGGGTGTAACCTCATACCCCTTCCTCAGGAGCAATCACAATTAATAAAATCATGGACTCCATGATTTTATTATTTTATTAAACATATTTGTGACTTCTGAAGCATATTTGCGACATTTCCGCTGGTAAATTGCAAATTTTATCTCCGACTAGGGACGTTTTTGCTTTTTTTTTGTTGAATGTCAATTTACTGACCAAAATATGTTGTTTCGCTCATTTATATTAGATAAAAATAAATACCTCCTGTTTTAATACTTACCTATCACTTGTTCCTACAACGAGTTGGTTTTCTTTTCATAAATGTGACTTTTTGACAAAAAGTCACATCTTTATGCCATAAATCGGACTATTTACACAAAACACCACCACATAAGCTGGAGCGATGCATTCTTTATGGTGTAAATTCTGGAGAAAACAGTTTATATATTTGGCGCAAATCAAATCCCCATTCTTTTTGGCGCATTTTACATCATAATTCTGGTGCAACATGCTTAGTTAACCACTTCAGCCCCGCTAGGTGAAACCCCCTTCATGACCAGAGCACTTTTTACACTTCGGCACTACACTCCTTTCACCGTTTATCGCTCGGTCATGCAACTTACCACCCAAATGAATTTTACCTCCTTTTCTTCTCACTAATGGAGCTTTCATTTGGTGGTATTTTATTGCTGCTGACATTTTTACTTTTTTTGTTATTAATCAAAATGTAAAGATTTTTTTGCAAAAAAATGAAATTTTTCACTTTCAGCTGTAAAGTTTTGCAAAAAAAACGACATCCATATATAAATTTTTCGCCAAATTTATTGTTCTACATGTCTTTGATAAAAAAAAATGTTTGGGCAAAAAAAAAAATGGTTTGGGTAAAAGTTATAGCATTTACAAACTATGGTACAAAAATGTGAATTTCCGCTTTTTGAAACAGCTCTGACTTTCTGAGCACCTGTCATGTTTCCTGAGGTTCTACAATGCCCAAACAGTAGAAAACCCCCACAAATGACCCCATTTCGGAAAGTAGACACCCTAAGGTATTCGCTGATGGGCATAGTGAGTTCATAGAACTTTTTATTTTTTGTCACAAGTTAGCGGAAAATGATGATGATTTTATTTTTTATTTTTTTTCTTACAAAGTCTCATATTCCACTAACTTGCGACAAAAAATAAAAAATTCTAGGAACTCGCCATGCCCCTCACGGAATACCTTGGGGTGTCTTCTTTCCAAAATGGGGTCACTTGTGGCGTAGTTATACTGCCCTGGCAATTTAGGGGCCCAAATGTGTGAGAAGAACTTTGCAATCAAAATGTGTAAAAAATGACCGGTGAAATCCAAAAGGTGCACTTTGGAATATGTGCCCCTTTGCCCACCTTGGCCGCAAAAAAGTGTCACACATCTGGTATCGTCGTACTCAGGAGAAGTTGGGGAATGTGTTTTGGGGTGTCATTTTACATATACCCATGCTGGATGAGAGAAATATCTTGGCAAAAGACAACTTTTCCCATTTTTTTATACAAAGTTGGCATTTGACCAAGATATTTTTCTCACCCAGCATGGGTATATGTAAAATGACACCCCAAAACACATTCCCCAACTTCTCCTGAGTACGACGATACCAGATGTGTGACACTTTTTTGCGGCCAAGGTGGGCAAAGGGGCACATATTCCAAAGTGCACCTTTTGGATTTCACCGGTCATTTTTTACACATTTTGATTGCAAAGTTCTTCTCACACATTTGGGCCCCTAAATTGCCAGGGCAGTATAACTACGCCACAAGTGACCCCATTTTGGAAAGAAGACACCCCAAGGTATTCCGTGAGGGGCATGGCGAGCTCCTAGAATTTTTTATTTTTTGTCACAAGTTAGCGGAAAATGATGATTTTTTTTTTTTTCTCTTTTTTCCTTACAAAGTCTCATATTCCACTAACTTGCGACAAAAAATAAAAAATTCTAGGAACTCGCCATGCCCCTCACGGAATACCTTGGGGTGTCTTCTTTCCAAAATGGGGTCACTTGTGGCGTAGTTATACTGCCCTGGCAATTTAGGGGCCCAAATGTGTGAGAAGAACTTTGCAATCAAAATGTGTAAAAAATGACCGGTGAAATCCGAAAGGTGCACTTTGGAATATGTGCCCCTTTGCCCACCTTGGCAGCAAAAAAGTGTGACACATCTGGTATCGCCGTACTCAGGAGAAGTTGGGGAATGTGTTTTGGGGTGTCATTTTACATATACCCATGCTGGATGAGAGAAATATCTTGGCAAAAGACAACTTTTCCCATTTTTTTATACAAAGTTGGCATTTGACCAAGATATTTCTCTCATCCAGCATGGGTATATGTAAAATGACACCCCAAAACACATTCCCCAACTTCTCCTGAGTACGGCTTCTCCTGAGTATCCATGGATCCGTAAAAATCATGCGGACGTCTGAATGGAGCCTTACAGGGGGGTGATCAATGACAGGGGGGTGATCAATGACAGGGGGTGATCAGGGAGTGTATATGGGTGATCACCCGCCTATCATTGATCACCCCCCTGTAAGGCTCCATTTAGACGTCCGTATGCGTTTTGCGGATCCGATCCATGTATCCGTGGATCCGTAAAAATCATACAGACGTCTGAATGGAGCCTGACAGGGGGGTGATCAATGACAGGGGGGTGATCAGGGAGTTTATATGGGGTGATCATGGGTGATCAGGGGTTTATAAGGGGTTAATAAGTGACGGGGGGGGGGTGTAGTGTAGTGTGGTGTTTGGTGCGACTGTACTGACCTACCTGAGTCCTCTGGTGGTCGATCCTAACAAAAGGGACCACCAGAGGACCAGGTAGGAGGTATATTAGACGCTGTTATGAAATCAGCGTCTAATATACCTGTTAGGGGTTAAAAAATTCGGATCTCCAGCCTGCCAGCGAACGATCGCCGCTGGCATGCTGGAGATCCACTCGCTTACCTTCCGTTCCTGTGAGCGCGCGCGCCTGTGTGCGCCTGTGTGCAAGCTGCTACATTTTAACCAGATTTTCTCTCCTTCCTCCTAGCCTCTCCATCTTCAGCTGGGGAAGAACTCCTATTCACGTCTATGATTAGAGATGGCCTTGCGGTTCGCCCGGTGGTCGTTTCGCGGCAAACTTTGCGTGTTCGCGATTCGCCGAACATGCGAACATATGGCGATATTCGCGCCCGCCATATTCTTTTACATTGTGAAGAACTTTGACCCATGACACATCCATCAGGTGGTACAGGACAGCCAATTGAGATGTTTCAGCACATGGACATACCCCCTACCTTACAAATAAACCTGATCTGGCCGCTATTTTACATTCAGTCTTTTGCCAGTGTAGGGAGAGGTTGCTGTGTGGGGCAGGGACAGGCTGTTAGGGACACCAAAGGCTAGCTAATAGGGCCGCAAAAGTCCTTTTAAGGACTGGTATAGGTGTGCTATTGACAGGTGTGATAAACAGAGGGGTGCGATATACTTATATACTTTTATAATGAGTCAAAAACTCATAGATCTATATAGTGATCACCTGGAAGTCAGGGGGCTAGGGGCTTACTTGGGCCATATTTATATAGGGTAAGGTTCTGGACGGGGTCGCTCTTATCAGGGCGGGTGCTCTGTGGTTAGGCTATCAGGGTCAGAATAGCACCCCCTTGTAGGGCAATATCAGGGACAGTTCTTTGCCCACCCTGTGCTTCAATACCACATCATCATCTAGCCCAGGGATAGATGTTTTTTGCTTTCCCTCCGGGATTCATCGATGTGCACTGGAACCCCCCGGATTGTGGTAGGACATATGGTTTCTGATTTAGTGCTGCTGAGCACTTTTTATTGCCTACTATGCTTTTTGCTTAACTTTAAGGTACAGAACTTAGTCTGATGCGGGGGTCACCTCAGGGTGTTGCACTGCTATTTCTGGATGATTGTGCCTAAGGGCTCATTCAGACGGCCATATGCTGTTTTTTTGCGGACAGTTCAGCATGTCCGTAAAAAAAGTATAGCATTCAGTATTTTTGCGGACCCATAGACTTCAATAGGGCCATGTCCTGATTTTCACGGACAAGTATAGGACATGTTTCATTTGTTTTGCGGAACCGTGGAATAGAAAAGGACCCCATAGAAGTGAATGGGTCAGCATCTAATCCGCAAAAAAACTGATCCGCATACGGCCAGCTAAATTAAGCATTAATAGCAACATTATTAACCCCTTTCCGAACTTTGACGTACTGTTACGTCATGGGAACCACTGAGTACCCTCAGGCTGGGTCTCCTAGGCAACCTGTTAGTGTATGACTCAGTGTCATACACTAACAGGCAATGCATTACAATACAGATGTATTGTAATGCATTGCAGAGGGGATAAGTCCCCCAAAAGTTAATGTCATAAATAAAGTAAAGTAAAAAAACTTTTTTAATAAAATTAATAAAGTAAAAAAGAAAAAATGCCCCTTTAGCCTTATTTTATAATAAAAACCAGAAAAAAGAACAAAACCCACACATATTAGGTATCACCGCGTCCGTAATGACCGGCTCTATAAATATAATATATGATCCACCCTGTCCGATAAACACTCAGAACATGGAGACACTAAAACATCATTTTTTTGTGTGTCAAAACTGCTATTATTGTGCTAAAGTAAAATACATAAAAAAGAATATACATATTAGGTATCGCCACGTCCGTAACAAACAGCTCTATAAACATATCATCGACCTAACCACTCACATTACATCACAAAAATTGCAACAGCAAGTGATCAAAAAGACGTATGCCCCCCAAAATAGTACCAATGAGACCGTCACCTCATCCCGCAAAAAATTAGACCCTCCCTGAGAGAATCAGTCAAAAAATATGAGACACTAAAATATCATTATTTCGGATAAAAAAATGCTGTTATTGTGTAAAACTTAAATAAATAAGAAAAAGTTGACATATTAGGTATTGCCACGTGCGTAACGATCTGCTCTATAAAAATGTCACATGACCCAATCCCTCGGTTAAACGCTGTAAAAATAAAAAATAAAAACAGGTGCCAAAACATCAATTTTTTTGTTACCTTGCCTCACAAAAAAGTAATATAGAGCAATAAAAAATCATATGTACCCCAAAATAGTAACAATAAAACTGGCACCTTATCCCGTAGTTTCCATAATGTGGTCACTTTTTTGAGTTTCTACTATAGGGGTGCATCAGGGGGGCTTTAAATGGGACATGGCATCTAAAAACCAGTTCAGCTAAATTTGCCTTCAAAAAACCATATGGCGTTCCTTTCCTTCTGCGCCCTGCCGTGTTTCGGTAAACCACAGAATCAGGGTAATAAATATTACGTTTTATTTGGCTGTTAACCCTTGCTTTGCTACTGGAAAAAATGGATTAAAATGTAAAATCAGCCAAAAAAATTCTGAAATTTCATCTCCATTTTACATCAATTCTTGTGGAACACCTAAAGGGTTAAGAAAGTTTGTAAAATCAGTTTTGTATACCTTGAGGGGTGTAGTTTCTAAAATGGGGTAATTTTTGGGTGGTTCTATTATGTAAGCCTCACAAAGTGACTTCAGACCTGAACTGGTCCTTAAAAAGTGGGTTTTGGAAATTTCCTGAAAAATTTCAAGATTTGCTTCCATACTTCTAAGCCTTCTAAAAAATAAATGTAATTTTCAAAATGATCCAAACATGAAGTAGACATATGGGAAATGTAAAGTAATTACTATTTTTGAAAGGTATTACTATCTATTATAAAAGATGTAGAGAAATTAAAATTTGGAATTTTATCCAAATTTTTTTTTTTTTATGAATACATTTTTTTTAAACTTATTTTTACCACTGTCATGAAGTACAATATGTGACGAGAAAACAATCTCAGAATGGCCTGTATAAGTAAAAGCGTTTTAAAGTTATCACCACATAAAGTGACACATGTCAGATTTGAATGTCCCCTCATTAAGACACATATTTTTTGTTGGAATTGTTGTCATTGATCCCCCACTAGTATGTCACTGTCCATGTTGTGGGACTATTTGTGCACTTCTACTAAGTATTTGGTGGCTGCAAATATGAGCTGAAGGTTTTTCAGGTTCGCCTGCTATTAAAGTGAATGGAGCCCGCCGCGAACTTTCGGTTCGTGAACATTTGATCGCGTTCGCGAACCGTCCTGGCCGATGTTTGTCCATCACTATCTATGATCACCCAAACCACTGTGAAAGAGGAAGAAACTGCCAGTTTCTGACAGCCGTGATCGCCCTGAAAGTCATGTATGAACCTCCGGGGTCTGCTAGGAATGTATCCAACCCCTTTCAAGCTCATTAATGCCAAGACAGCATTAGTAATGTAAAACTGACAGTGACACTGACAGTGGCTATGGGTGAACGGAGTGCAGTGGTAACAAACAACCTGCTTAATAACAAACTGCACTGTTGGATTTTTTTAATTCAAATATAGTCCCAAAATAATACCATTTTAATGGCAAACATTAGAGATGAGCAAATTTCTCAAAAATTTGATTCGGCCGGTTCACCGAATTTTCCGAAAGGATTCGATCCGAATTGATTCGCGGCGAATCGCGTAAAAAAACTGCTATTTCCTGGCTGCAGAGAGCCTGTATAGCGGTGTAGAACACTGTGCCTTGCAGTACCACGCATAGGGAGTCTGCTGTGATAGTGAAACAATACTGTGAGTCAGTATGACATGCACATGACAGGCGTCGCTCTTAGAATCACTGCACACTTCCCTTATTTGGGCAGTTACAAGGCCAAAACTGACCAAATACCTCAAGTGTGAACTCAGCCTTATAGGTTGATGTTAGCACCAGGTATAAAGAACCGTGCAAAGGCCCAAGATCCTACTATAGCGCGAAAGAGCGCACTCCTTTTACACCGTCATCAGCTGATTCCACATAGATGTCTACAGAACCTGTTCTATTAAATGCTTATACAAGTAGAGCCCCCTGACAGAGTGGAGAGGGTGTCAGTAGTAAGTTTGTGTTGACGTCAATGATTATTTTGCCCTTCTTCTGATCCGTCAGAACAATAACCCCCCAAAAAACGGATCCTGTTTGTTGAGCATCCGCCTTCCTCAGTCAGCTTTTGGTCATTTATCTATCACTATTGCTAAAAAAAAAAACAGGAGTGGACCCAAAACAGAGATGACACGTGAGTGGAATATTTGCATGTCTTCTGTGTTTTGTACCCACTCCTGCTTTTGGCTAACAAATCATAAGCCAATTCTGATGGGACCATACAGGCCTTACAGCTGCTACACAGACAGGATCCGTTGTGCGTCTCATTTTTCCTTCCTTCTGACAGATCAGAAGAAGGGTCAAATTAATGATGATGTCAACCAGGCCAAAAAGGCAAAATAGTGGCCCAGTCATGGAGTGGGGAAGGTGGGAGACCAGCTTGTGAAATCCACAGAGTGGCCCAGTGACATAGTGGGGAGGTGGCAGCAGCATCAGCATGAGGAAACCACAGAGTGGCCATTTACATAATGTTGAGGTGGCAGCAGCATGAGGAAGCCACAGAGTGGCCCAGTGAGATAGTGTTGAGTTAGCAGCAGCATGAGGAGACCACAGAGTGGCAAGGTGACATAGTGTTGAGTTAGCAGCAGCATGAAGAGGCCACAGACTGGCAAGGTGACATAGTGTGGAGGTGGCAGCAGCATGAGGAGGCCACAGACTGGCAAGGTGACATAGTGTGGAGGTGGCAGAAGCAGCATAAGGAGGCCACAGAGTGGCACAGTGACAGTGTGGAGGTGGCAGCAGCATGAGGAGACCACAGAGTGGCCCATTTACATAGTGTTGAGGTGGCAGCAGCATTAGGAAGCCACAGAGTGGGCCAGTGACATAATGTTGACTTAGCAGCAGCATGGCAAGGTGACATAGTGTGGAGGTGGCAGAAGCAGCATGAGGAGGCCACAGACTGGCAAGGTGACATAGTGTGGAGGTGGCAGCAGCATGAGGAGGCCACAGAGTGGCCCATTTACATAGTGTTGAGGTGGCAGCAGCATCAGGAAGCCACAGAGTGGGTGACATAATTTTGAGTTAGCATCAGCATAAGGAGGCCACAGAGTGGCCCAGTGACATAGTGTTGAGTTAGCAGCAGCATGAAGAGACCATAGATAGGCAAGGTGACATGGTGTGGAGGTGGCAGCTGCAGCATGAGGAGGCTACAGAGTGGCCCAGTGACATAGTGTTGATTTAGCAGCAGCATGAGGAGACCGCAGAGTGGCAAGGTGACATAGTGTGGAGGGGGCAGCAGCATGAGGAGGCCGCAGACTGGCAAGGTGACATAGTGTGGAGGTGGCAGCAGCATGTGGAGGCCACAGAGTTGCCCAGTGACACAGTGTTGATTTAGCAGCAGTGTGAGGAGACCACAGAGTGGCAAGGTGACATAGTGTGGAGGTAGCAGCATCAGCAGCATGAGGAGGCCACAGACTGGTAGGTGATATAGTGTTGAGTTAGCAGCAGCATGAGGAGGCCACAGACTTGGCAAGGTAACATAGTCTGGAGGTGGCAGCAGCATCAGCATGAGGAGGCTACAGACTGGCAAGGTGACATCGTGTGGAGGTGGCAGCAGCAGCAGCATGAGGAGGGTACAGAGTGGCACAATGAAAGGGTGTGGAGGTGGCAGCAACATGAGGCGGCCACAGAGTGGCACAATGACAGAATGTGGAGGTGGCAGCAGCATTAGGAGGCCACAGAGTGACCCAGTGACATAGTGTTGAGTTAGCAGCAGCATGAATAGACCACAGAGTGGCAAGGTGACATAGTGTGGAGGTGGCAGCTGTAGCATGAGGAGGCCACAGAGTGGCCCAGTGACATAGTGTTGATTTAGCAGCAGCATAGAGAGACCACAGAGTGGCAAGGTGACATAGTGTGGAGGTGGCAGCAGCAGCATGAGGAGGCCACAGACTGGCAAGGTGACATAGTGTAGAGGTGGTAGCAGCAGCAGCATGAGGAGGCCACAGACTGGCAAAGTGACAAAGTGTTGAGTTAGCAGCAGCATGAGGAGCCCACAGACTTGCAAGGTGACATAGTGTGAAGGTGGCAGCAGCATTAGGAGGCCATAGAGTGACCCAGTGACATAGTGTTGAGTTAGCAGCAGCATGAGGAGGCCACAGACTGGCAAGGTGACATAGTGTGGAGGTGGCAGCAGCATGAGGAGGCCACAGAGTGGCACAATGACAGAGTGTGGAGGTGGCAGCAGCATGAGGAGGCCACAGAGTGGCACAATGACAGAGTGTAGAGGTGAAAGCAGCAGCATGAGGAGGCCAAAGACTGACAAGGTGACATAGTGTGGAGGTGGCAGCAGCAGCATGAGGAGACCTGAGTGGTGAGGTGGCAGCAGAATTAAGAGACCACAGAGTGACCCAGTGACAGAGTGGGGAGGTGGGTGGCAATAACAGTACCCGTTGACGATTGTGGGTGTAAGAAGGAGCACTTGGCATCTGATGTGTGGCATCAGGCGGGTGGCAGCATCAGAATAGTACTTGAGGCAGGTAGCCAGAAGAACATCTGCCCACATCCTGTAAATGAGTGGTGCTACAACAGGTCATGCGTCCAGACTATCAACAGTGGACGTATGCACCCAGTCTCAGAAATGTGGGCACTAATCAACTCCGCAGATTTGCTGTCTTACATAAATTTTTCCCCAATGAACTGCCATACGCTTTTCGCCCCACATCTGGCTCTTCAGGAGCAATGAAATTTCGGGGTGCAAACATACAACATAGTCGCCGACCACCTCACGTCTTGAGGCGGCGGCAACAGCACTAGAATAGCCTTATGCAGCTGCCAGAGCGCACATAACCTACAGGGAAAATCATGCTTTGTACAGGGGAGATCTGGTGAGGCTCTGCCGTCCTCTGCCCCTGACACCCGGCAATCACGTGATCCAAAAAGCTTTAGAACAATATAACTGCACGGCTGAACAGCAAATAAGCCCTTATTTTTTTCCTCTTATACACTCCCAAAAATTATTTAGAAAATATAACTGCACCGCACAAGGGCTAATAAGACCTATACATATTTCCTAGTAATACACCCTGTTAATGGCTGTATCACACAGCACTTGCACCCCAATAACAAGCAAGGTTTGCTGGAATTACAGAGGTATCATCTATTGCAAACCTGAAAGCAGCAGTATAATAGCAATTTGGATCCCCAGTCAGTGCAGCAAGGTGTAATAGGATTACTTCTATTACCCAGGCTGTACACTCCCCTATTGGACCCTGTTCTCCTTTTATAGTGTGGAATAATTCCTCCCTATTCTTCCCCTACGCTTCTAATGCTCTTTCCCTGAACTTCTATTCAACAAAATAAAAATGTTCAAGTTCTAGCACTGTCCCTAGCGCCTGCTGACATCTCCTCCTGCACTAAGTACACTGGAAAATGGCTGAATCCAAGATGGCTGAGGCTATTTATAGGGCTGTGACATCACAGGGCTGGCTGGCTCCTGATTGGCTGCATGCATGGCACTGTGGGTGATCCCTCGTTCCCAGAGTTCTTTGCTCCATGTCCTAACATGTGCAGCAGCCATTTTAGGAAAAGAATGCGATTCGTTACCACGAAGCATCAGGAAATTCGGATTCGGTGCAAATTGAATTTTTCCTAAATTTCGGATTGAATTCCACTTCGTCAACTTCGATTCGCTCATCTCTAGCAAACATCTTTTCTCTGTCTTCTGACTTGTAAATTGGTGGGGGCCATTTTGAACGATTCACGTGGGACAAATCACAGAAGTTTTGGATTCACCGAAATTAAAATTTGGGGGGAAATTTCATCTTTATGTTCCATTTAAATCTTCTGTTTCAGTTATCGCTCAGGCTAAAAATGAGCAGTTTCGTGATATTTTAACTAGTGTTGAGTGACTTGAAGTATCCAAAGTGTACTTTAATCCGAATTTTAGGAAAAATTTGATTCGCCGCAAAGCCGAATTTCCTTGTGCTTTGCGGTAACTAATTAATCTTCCCTGAAATGGCAGTAAAAAAAAAATAAAAAAAATATACTCACCTCCACCACCGCAGTTTGATTAAAGATCCTGCGTGAAATCTCGTGTGCGGTGACTTATGACATAACCACGCTGGCCAGCATAGTGACGTCATCATGCACCGCTTGCGCGGTGTCTTCAGTCTTCGCGATCAAATGGATAAGGTGAATATTTTTTTTTTTTTACCAGATTACCCCTAGAAGCCCTCAATATTATTCTCAAGTGCCGCAATCAATGATGAATGTGACATCTGAGGGGTTCAATGATGGGGGGCAGTACCATCTCTGTTCCCTGTCATTGTGCTCGCTACTTACAAAGAAATGCACTTCGTGACAAAGTAATTCATTAGGAAGCAAATTTCTTTGTAAAATTTGGCAAAGCAGCCGAATCAAAATGTTGATAACTTCGCTCATCTCTAATTATAATGAAAAGTTGTTACTAAAAGAGTAAATAAACTTCTATAATAATTTTTAATATGTTGTCCCTAATGCCCTAAAAAAATGTTCTAATATACTTTATTAATTTTCTATTTTTACTGTACTTTTACATCCCTAAAGGCCACCATTCCCTGTGTGCTTAAAACTCAGATCTCCGTACACCGCTGACAGCTCAGTCGTGTATGGAGTATGGAGTACTCATTTTATGAATGGGCAGCAGCGCAGGAAGTACGGGCAGGAGCAGCAATGTGCGCTCCTGCCCGTACTTCCTGCGCTGCTGCCCATTCATAAAATAAGTACTCCATACTCCATACACGACTGAGCTGTCAGCGGTGTACGGAGATCTGAGTTTTAAGCACACAGGGAATGGTGGCCTTTAGGAATGTAAAAGTACAGTAAAAATAGAAAATTAATGAATAAAGTATATTAGGGGATTAGGGACAACATATTAAAGATTATTATAACAGTTTAGTTACTCTTTAAATGCGGTGTAGACGTTAATAGATGTACATTAAGAGGAAGATATGTTTGCAGCACTTTATCATATATTATTTTACACATTAAAGCAGTTTAAGAGCAGCGCCACCTGCTGGCAAGTAAGTGAAAGACCTTTAGGCATGCAGAGGACTAAACCTGCAATAGTGTGACAGAATGTGATATTTTTTTTCTACAGGAAAAGTTTGCTATTCTTGGCTCACAATCATAAAAAAAAACTAGCCACATAACGCTAGACATAAAAAGCAAAACTTCAACTAGACATAGTATGTATTGATATGGAGCGAAGCTGGCCAGTTCAAAAGCCCTGCGTGGTTTGTGGATTTCTTTCAAGCAGCGCCGGACTATGCCACCTCATACTTAAAGGGCATCTGTCAGCAGTTTTGTACATGCGCACTTGGCAGCTGAAGGCATCTGTGTTGGTCCCATGTTCATATGTGCCCGCATTGCTGAGAAAAATTATGTTTTATTATATGCAAATGAGCCTCTAGGAGCAACAGGGGCATTAGCGTTACACCTAGGGGGTCAGCTCTCTGCACTGCTGCGCCCTCTGCACTTTGATTGACAGGACCAGGTATGATGATATTTTCACTGCCGGTTCTGTCAATGAAAGTGCAGAGGGTACAGTGATGCAGAGAGAGGTGTAATGACAACGCCCCCGTTGCTCCTAGAGGCTCATTTGCATATATTAAAACATCATTTTTCTCAGCAATGCGGACACATATGAACATGGGACCAACGCAGATGCCTTCAGCTGCCAAGCGCACATCAAACAGGTGCAAATCTGCTGACAGATGCCCTTTAATATAACCAAGGCTAAGTAGGACATTCCTGAATTGCTTGGAAATGTCTAGGAAATCAGCATATCTGTCATCATTTCTGTGCTTGTCTTCCTCACTGCTCTGGCTACCGAAGGGAATGCAAGCTGTGCACACACTGAGCATATCAGATGTCCTCGCTATCAGATGACCTGGCAATCAAGACTTTGAAACCACAACAAATTCAATGGTAGAGTAATTGTACCATATAGCAGTATTATTTGTGCGCTGTGTAGTACTGCTATTAGAGTGCCTTATGTTATTTGGTCACTGTATGTTTGGTAGATACCTGTGGTGATGCAGTTTTAGTGTGGGATGATGGCAGCATTATATGATGTTTATATTTAGGCAACTGTATGGAGGTGTCATTTGTCCAACACAATGGGCACCATACTGTATGGCGCTTCGTATTGGGCGCTGTATGGTATGGCTATTTACACATTGTGGCAGATTAGCAAATCCTGTAGGCAGTGTAAACATAGATAAGCAGTGTAAAGATCTATCAAATGTATCACCGTGGCACAGGCTGAATGATAGGTTTGGTGCATAGTTAGATTAATGTCTCTAACTTTATACCAGCCATTGGTTGGCTTACTTTGCGACAGAATTGCTTGCTTGTGTTGTAAGAGTATTTTACATACTTAAGTACTGATTGGTTCTGTCCGCTTTAATTGTTATATCGTCTTCTATATTCTTTGTAATGATATTCTTTGCAATGTAGTGAGATAGGGATAGTTAGATAACATATACAAACCTCCATTGTACTGTGAAAGCCACCTTCCAGAGTGGTTAACTCATGGGACATCCGTACTCCACACTGGACATCCATAGGAGACGGGGCTGAGAGGTATAAACCTTTGTGCGCAAAGACAAATAACTGGAACTCCGCTGAGAACACCATCCAGGTAGGATTTTGTATGTCAGTACCTCTCTATTATATCATCATGGGTCGTCGGCCATGTTTTACAGTATTTTCCCCCCATATTATATTATGTATGCCAAGTGAGTGACTATCACTTATATGTGATTTGTTTGTTTTACCTTATACAGTGATCCCTCACGATACAATGGCCTCGGGATACAATATTTTCACCATACAGTGGTCTTTTCTCGTAAGTTGAAACATGACTCAACATACAATGTCTCAGACTCAGACCCAACCACTCAAGGCCACTTCTCTGGTAAAATATCTGGTATTAGTTGCTAGTTAGCAGCTATTCCTGACTGGTATATGTAAGGACTTGTCTTATCTGTCTTAGTTATCTGCTTATTTTTCTTAAATCCTCATTTTCCTTTATCTTGGATGATATTTTGGGGCTTTGGAACCGATTACTAAACTTACAATGGTTTCAACAGACAATGGTCGCCCTGGAACCAATTCATTTTTAACCTGAGGGACCACTGTATTTAATCACACATAGTAAATATTTTTTATCACTTAGCCTGCTTGACCCTTTCCCGAATAATATGGCGCTGGCCGGGTCTTTAAAGATGGCACTGCTCAGCGGATGGCCTGCTGTTTCTTATAGCAGACACCCGCAGCTAATGTCAGCAACCAGCAGTAATACCGATCGCGGACATTTAATCCCTCTGATGCCGTGGTCAATCCTGACCATGTCATCTGAGAGCGTGAAACACCAGAAGAGCGCGCTTCCGATGATGCTTGCAGCAATCGGAGGAGCCGGAGCGTGTGTGCAGCAGCCCTGTCTTTGTGAATGACAGGAGGCTGCTGCATAGTATTTCTTATGGAGCCCTTGCCTGTAATAGGGCTCCATAGGAAACTAGCAATTTTCTAAAAGACTCCAATACTAGTGCATTAGGGTATATGAGAATAGCAATCTAATGATTGCTTGTTATAGTTCCCTATAAATAAATAAAGTAAAAAAAAAATAAATAAATTCAAATCACCCCCCTTTTCCCAAAATTAAAATAAAAGAACAAAAAAGTAACTACACATCACGGGTGTGGCCGATTCAACGTTTTTGGTCACTTCATTTTCTACAAAAAAATGTAATAAAAAGTGATCAAAAAGGCCTCTTTCACACGAGCGTGTCCGGATAAGTTTTGACTGCGATTGCGTTCCGTTGTTCAGTTTTTATCGCGCGGGGGCAATGCGTTTTGCACGCGCGTGATAAAAAACTGACTGTGGTACCCAGACCCGAACTTCTTCACAGACGTTTGGGTTCAAGGTTTTGTAGATTGTATTATTCTCCCTTATAACATGGTTATAAGGGAAAATGATAGCATTCTGAATACAGAATGCATAGTACAATAGCGCTGGAGGGGTTAAAAAAAAATACATAAAAATTTAACTCACCTTAACTCACCTTAATCAAAGGTCCTATTCCTCACAGATGAAGACAGAAGAGATGCCGGCTGCGCGAACAAGTGGATTATAAGGTGAGTTAAATTTTATTTTTTATTTTTTTAACCCCTCCAGCCCTATTATGCTATGCATTCTGTATTCAGAATGCTATTATTTTCCCTTATAACCATGTTATAAGGGGAAATAATAATGATCGGGTCTCCATCCCGATCGTCTCCTAGCAACCGTGCGTGAAAATCACACCCCATCCGCACTTGCTTGCGGATGCTTGCGATTTCCACGCAGCCCCATTCACTTCTATGGGGCCTGCGTTGCGTGAAAAACGCACAATATAGAGCTTGCTGCGATTTTCACGCAACGCACAAGTGATGCGTGAAAATCACCGCTCATGTGCACAGCCCCATAGAAATGAATGGGTCAGGATTCAGTGCGGGTGCAATACGATTACCTCACGCATTGGACCCGCGCGGAAAACTCGCCCGTGTGAAAGGGGCCATACACACCCCAGAATGGTATCAATGAAAGTTCCAGATCGCATCGCACAAAAATAAGCCCCCGCACAGCTCCGTACACATAATTGCAAAAAAGTTCTAGGGGTCAAAATATGAAAAAATCTAACAGATTTTTTCCCACTTTTTAAAATAATTTTATCACTATCAAAACGCAAGAAACTCTATACATATCATCATATATCGCCGGATTCGTACTGACCGGTAGAATAAAAGTAACTGGTCAGTTTTATCACACATCGAATGTCATGAATAAAAAAACTGTGGTGGAATTGCTTTTTTTTTTGCAATTTCACCCCATTTGGAATCTTTTTCCCGCTTCCCACTACATCATATGCAATATTAAATGGTGGCGTTGGAAAGTACAACTTGTCCTGCAAAAACAAGACCTCATATGGCTGTGTGAACAGACAAATACAAAAGTTATGGCTCTTGGAAGGCAGGGAGCGCAAAACGAAAAAACAAAAAACAAAAAACCTCCGGGGTAGAAAGGGTTAAGCCTATTTTATTCTAAAATCATCAAATTCACGTTAGAACATTTGCCAACATTTTGACGCAGTTTTGATGCAAAGTTTAGCATCTAAAGTTTCTGCTAAGCTGCTCCTCTTGGATAGCTAGATGCAGCGGAGGGTGAAACTACAGCATTTTTGCACCGAAATCCATAGAAAAATCTGCATGTTTTACTGTGGACTTTCCACTATGGAAAAACCGCAGCAGACTTGCCCCCCCCCCCCCCCCCATAGCCATACCTTTAAAGGGGTATTCTATTTAATTTATGCTGAGGACCTATGCTCCAGATAGTTCAAACAGTTGAGGAAAAGTAGCACTTCAAGCCCAGTAACCAGGTACCTGATAACAGTCCGAGGTGTTCGGGTGCACGCAGCGTTGGATCCTGGCTCTGGATCCGCAGCACTCATCCAATTCAAACAGAAGGTGTTTCAATAACTAATAAATATTAATTAATAAAACACTTTCTGCTTGAATTAGATGAATGCTGCGGATTTTCTATTTGTGCTCCATATAGGTCATCGGTATCTGATCGATGGGTGTTAGATGCCCAGCCCCCCCATTGATCATCTGTTTGGGCAGCCACCATCACCTCAAACTATACAGAGGATGGAGCCAGAAGCCAAAAGCCGGCCATGCCAGGGTACTGCAGCTTAGCTCTCCTTCACTTGGACCCCTACACATTGGACATCCGCTGATTAGTTTCCGGTGCCAGCAGCTGCAAGAAACACCTGACTGGTGAGGGTGCTGGGTGTCAGAACCCACCAATCTCATATATGGGATAGGTCATCAATATCGAAAAGCTTGGATACCTCTTTAAAGACTATGTACACCTTTGGGAGCAGTTTTTATGACTGCAATTTACTCATTTGGGCTAAAAAAAAATTTCAGTCGGTCTTTATTAAAGTACAAATTAGTCTGTTTGCAAGATGTGTACTTCTGCTTTCTTAGAATCCCGTCAACTGAGGGCTCATGTAGAGCTCTTATCTCCTGATCTCATAAACACTCATAGCTTAAGTCTTATCAAACTGATAAGAATATGACTTAAATAACTGTTTATGAAGTCAATAGATCAGAGATAAGAGCTACACATGAGCCATCAGCTGATGGGATTTGGGGAAAACAGAAAGACACAGCTTACAAACAGACAGATTTTTAAACCCTTGTATCTCAGAAATGGCAGAACTTTAAAAAAAAAAAAAGGCCAATTGAAAAAAATTATTTAAGTAAAATGCAATTATAAAAAAATGCCCCCTTTAATGTTAAAACTGACCTTCCTGCTGGACATGTGTGTCTTTGCAGATCCCATGTTCCTCTTGTCGCCCCCTATAATTTTTTCTTTGTCACACAAATACCTTAATTGGGAAAAGTCTAAGGTACTGGAGAGTAAAATTCCAACATTTATTGATCTTATCAAAAAAAGCAATATTTTGGCCATTCAGAGCATATTTTTCCTGTTCTTAGGGCATACCCCTGCCTACAATACTGATGAACATATTTCACTTCATCTTGGGCCTCATGCACAAAAGTTAAACTGTATCTGTATTTCGGTCCACAGACCACGGATCTGCAAAATATGGACACCTTCCGTGTGTAATGTGCATTTTTCTCATTCTCATCACTAGAAAGGTCTCTTTAATTTGTAGAACGGACATACAGATGTGGACAGCACCCGTGTTATGTCTGTTTTTTTGCGGACATCTAGAAATAAATAAGTCCTTGTGTAGTCCACCCAAAAAATTAAAACTATGGTTATGTGTAGGGATGAGCGAGTTTCATATTTTGAAGTTTGGGTTCGGGTTGTGGTATAATCTGAATTGCGTTATGGATTCTGTTACCACGGACCATAACGCAATTCCATAACGGAATGCCTTTAGAGGGATTAGGTTATTCATTCCATCATAATAGAAGCCTATGGCCTTTATAACGGATCCGTCCGGTTTACGTTATGCTGGAGTCCTCTCCTGCATAACGTAAACCTGTCTGCTCAGTAAGTCAATCTTGCGCCATTTGGTTAGTGCTGCTCGAGCCTGCATACCAGCAAGATGGAAGTCTCCCTCCCCACCTTCTGTAGATCTTTTGGTTCACAAGGTGGAAGACATCCGGAGAATGGAGGAACTGACCGCTCTCTTGAGAAACACCCACGAGGCTTAATTACTTCTTGGAACTCATGGTTTGTGTTCCAGGACACCCCGGAATATCTGGCCTTACTGGCCTAATGGAGACCCCATCCCCTTTTTAGTTTTTTTCCCCTTTCTTCGACCAATGAAATTTTTTACATCTGTCTCTCCCACCTTCCCTACTGTTCCAGTCTGTCCCCCCTCTAGTGTCCAGTTGCTGTCTGTTTCCCCCTTGCCCATAGTATTTTTGCCTTTCGACATGTATGTGGTTATGTGAAGATCTCTGTCTTTCTGTTAGATAAGAAATACCTGTCACAACCAGACAGCTGAGAAGCTCTGACAGAGGCCTTTCAGAACCTCCTCCTTGAGTTTCTGTGTTGTGGTATTCAGTTCCTCCTCTCGTTAGCCTCTCTCAGCTGTCATGTGTTGGACTAATTGCTTCCCTTTAAATTCCTCCCCAGAATGCTTTTCTGGGCGGCCTATACTTCTTCCTGGAGTGTGTGTGCATGCTGACCTTGTTCTCCTGTCTGCTACAAAGCTAAGTGTTGTACCTTTATCGTTTATTTTCTGTTTGCTGGATCCCAGGTGACCCTGACTCCCTCCGTATCTTGTGTAGGGAGCCGGTGGTCGTGTCCCCTCACTATTGTAGGGTGCTCAGGGCTTTATAGTCAAGGTTCGTGGATATGCAAACCTCCACCATTAGGATCTTTGCATAGGCTCAGCAGCCAGGGAAAGTGCCAGGTCTCCTGCAGGGGTCTCCCTTGGTTCCTTAGCTTTTGGATCCAGCGAGTCATTTATACATGTTGCTTTGCCTTGTTTCCTGTACACCGTCCATGACATTATAAGCCGCCATAACCGTCTCAAGCATGGATCCGGTTTCACTTTTGGCTGAACGCTTCCAGGGTCTTTCATTGGAGGTAGCTGATCTCCGTAAGACTTTTTCTCAGCTTCAAGTGACCGGTTCAGCTTGCGTTCATGGAGTTTGTTCTGAGCCTAAGATCTCGCTCCCGGATACGTTCTCCGGGGGTAGTGAGAATTTTGTGCGTTTTAGAGAGGCTTGCAAACTCCATTTTCGCCTTCTTCCCCACTCCTCTGGTGATGAGGAACGGAGGGTGGGGATCATTATATCGCTGCTCAGAGGTAACGCTCAGTCCTGGGCCTTTTCGCTGCCGGAGGGGGCACGGCCTCTCCGTTCAGTGGATGAATTCTTTTTAGCCCTGGGTCAGATATATGATGATCCGGATCGTATTGCTCTGGCTGAGTCTAAACTACGTCTATTATGCCAGGGTAAACAATCCGCAGAAATATACTGCTCAGAATTTCGGAGATGGGCAGTTGATACTGGTTGGAATGATGCTGCACTCCGAAGTCAATTTTGCCATGATCTTTCAGAGGGATTGAAAGATGCATTTGCCTTTCATGAGAGGCCTATTTCTTTAAACTCTGCTATGTCTCAGGCCGTTCGTATTGACAGGCGTCTTAGAGAGAGAGGAGAGATGTCTCCTTCCTGTCATACGCAGTCCCAGGACAGTGCAGCAGTCCCATTCTGTGCGCAGGGGTCTCAGTCGCCGTCAGCCCCTTCTGAGCAGGAGCCCATGCAGCTGGGGTTGATTGCTTCTGACAATAGAAGATTCAGCTCGCATGGGAGGGTTTGTTTTTGTTGTGCAGGTATAAATCATTTGGCAAATATTTGTCCCTCTAGGAGTTTCAGGCAGTTTTCTGGGAGTAATAAAGAAACAAACAGGAAAAAATCTTTTAAAAATGTTCCGTCTGTTACTATTGGCAGGGTTGAGGCGGAAATTGAAGGTTTTCCATTTGCTTGTAGTTCCCGTTTTGTCCTGCCGGCTAGGGTGGCGCTGGAGAGCAAGAACATTTTTTGTGAGATTTTTGTGGATAGTGGAGCAGCGGTCAATCTCATTGATAATCAATTTGCGATAACTCATGGTTTCCAGGTGCGCACTTTGGGAAAAAATATTCCTGTTTTTGCTATCGATTCCGCTCCACTTTCTCAAAAATCATTAAAGGGCATAGTTCACAATATCCGTTTAATTGTGAGTGATGCTCATGTTGAGGATGTGTCATGTTTCGTTCTTAGCGGTTTACCTACCCCTCTGGTGTTGGGGCTGCCCTGGCTCACTAAGCATAACCCCACCATTGATTGGCAAGCGAGGCAAATAAATGGTTGGAGTGACTTTTGCAGAGAGAATTGCCTCATGACATCTGTTTCTGAGGTTGCTACTAAGACTCTACCATCTTTTCTCTCTGAATTTTCGGATGTCTTCTCTGAGAGTGGAGTTCAGGATTTGCCCCCGCACAGGGAGTACGATTGCCCTATTAATCTCATCCCAGACGCCAAGCTGCCTAAATCTCGTTTATACAATCTTTCCCAACCTGAGAGGATCGCTATGCGTGCTTATATCTCTGAGAGTCTGAGAAAGGGACACATATGACCCTCGAAGTCACCTGTTGCCGCTGGTTTTTTCTTTGTTAAGAAAAAAGATGGTTCTTTAAGACCTTGTCTGGATTTCAGGGAGCTGAACAGTATCACAATTCGTGACCCTTATCCGCTTCCTCTGATCCCGGACCTATTTAACCAGGTTGTTGGGGCTAAAGTCTTTTCCAAATTAGATCTAAGAGGGGCATACAACCTGGTCAGGGTCAGAGAAGGGGACGAATGGAAGACGGCCTTCAATACCCCGTAGGGCCATTTTGAAAATTTGGTTATGCCTTTTGGTTTGATGAATGCCCCAGCCGTTTTTCAGCATTTCGTGAACAGCATTTTTTATCATTTGATGGGAAAATTTGTATTGGTGTATTTGGATGACATTTAGATTTTTTCTCCCGATTTCAAAACTCATAAGGAACATTTACGTCAGGTCTTGCTCATCCTGCGGGAGAATAAATTATATGCGAAACTGGAAAAATGTGTGTTTGCGGTTCCAGAAATTCAATTTCTGGGGTTTCTTCTCTCCGCTTCTGGTTTTCGCATGGACCCCGAGAAGGTCCGCGCTGTGCTTGAGTGGGAGCTTCCTGAGAATCAGAAGGCGCTGATGCGTTTTTTGGGCTTTGCCAATTATTACAGGAAGTTCATTTTGAATTATTCTTCTATTGTTAAACCACTCACTGATATGACCAGAAAGGGGGTAGATTTTTCTTCTTGGTCAGTAGAGGCGCGTAAGGCTTTTTCTGATATCAAGGAGAGTTTTGCTTCCGCTCCCATCTTGGTGCAACCTGATGTTTCTTTACCCTTCATAGTTGAGGTGGATGCTTCTGAGGTGGGTGTGGGGGCGGTCTTGTCTCAGGGTTCCTCTCCTGCCAATTGGCGACCGTGTGCCTTTTTCTCAAGAAAACTCTCCTCCGCAGAGAGAAATTACGATGTGGGAGATAGGGAATTGTTGGCCATCAAGTTGGCTTTTGAGGAATGGCGCCATTGGCTAGAGGGAGCCAGACACCCTATTACCGTATTTACTGACCATAAAAATCTGGCCTACTTGGAGTCAGCCAAGCGTCTGAACCCGAGACAGGCCAGATGGTCTTTGTTCTTTTCTAGGTTTAATTTTGTTGTCACGTTCCGCCCTGGAGTTAAGAATGTGAAGGCAGATGCCCTGTCACGTTGTTTTCCGGGAGGCGGGAATTTTGAAGACCCGGGTCCCATTTTGGCTGAAGGTGTGGTGGTCTCTGCTCTTTTTCCTGAATTGGAGGCAGAGGTGCAGGCAGCCCAGTCAGAGGCTCCTGATCTTTGTCCTCCTGGGAGGTTGTTTGTGCCTCTCGCTTTAAGACACAAGATTTTTAAAGAACACCACGATACGGTCCTTGCTGGGCACCCGGGGGTAAGAGCCACACTGGATCTCATCGCTAGGAGATTCTGGTGGCCTGCGCTTCGTAAGTCGGTTGAGGGTTTTGTGGCAGCCTGCGAGACTTGCGCTCGTGCCAAAGTCCCTCATTCACGGCCATCAGGTCCTCTCCTTCCCTTACCCATTCCTTCCCGTCCTTGGACACATCTGTCCATGGACTTCATAACGGACCTGCCTCGTTCCTCGGGGAAGACTGTGATTCTGGTGGTGGTGGACCGTTTTAGCAAAATGGTGCATTTCATCCCTTTTCCTAGTTTGCCCAATGCTAAGACGCTGGCGCAGGCATTTATTGATCACATTGTCAAATTGCACAGTATTCCTTCAGACATAGTCTCTGATAGGGGCACGCAGTTTGTTTCCAGATTCTGGAAGGCTTTCTGTTCTCGCTTGGGGGTTCGGTTGTCATTCTCTTCTGCTTTCCACCCGCAGTCGAATGGCCAGACAGAGCGCGTCAATCAGAATCTGGAGACATATCTGCACTGTTTTGTGGCGGAGAATCAAGAGGATTGGTGTTCTTTTTTGTCCCTTGCTGAGTTTGCTTTAAATAACCGTCGTCAGGAGTCCTCTGATAAGTCACCATTTTTTGGTGCATATGGGTTTCATCCGCAGTTTGGGACTTTCTCGGGAGAGGGGTCTTCTGGTTTACCTGATGAGGACAGATTCTCCTCGTCTTTGTCATCTATTTGGCAAAAGATTCAGGATAATCTAAAGAGCATGAGTGAGAGATATAAGCGTGTGGCAGATAAGAGACGTGTGCTTGGTCCGGACCTGAATGTTGGTGATCTGGTGTGGTTGTCTACCAAGAATATCAAATTGAAGGTTCCCTCCTGGAAGTTGGGTCCTAGGTTTATTGGGCCTTACAAAATCCTGTCTGTCATCAATCCTGTTGCATACCGTCTTGATCTTCCTCAGACTTGGAAGATCCATAATGTTTTTCATAAGTCCTTATTGAAACCTTATGTTCAACCCATTGTACCCTCGCCTTTGCCTCCTCCTCCGATTATGGTTGATGGGAATCTTGAATTTCAGGTCTCTAGGATTGTGGATTCTCGTCTTGTCCGCGGTTCTCTTCAGTACCTTGTTCATTGGGAGGGGTATGGTCCTGAGGAGAGGATGTGGGTCCCAGTGACGGACATTAAGGCCTCTCGTCTCATCAGGGCTTTCCATAGGTCCCATCCTGAGAGGGTGGGTTCTGAGTGTCCGGAGTCCACTCGTAGAGGGAGGGGTACTGTCACAACCAGACAGCTGAGAAGCTCTGACAGAGGCCTTTCAGAACCTCCTCCTTGAGTTTCTGTGTTGTGGTATTCAGTTCCTCCTCTCGTTAGCCTCTCTCAGCTGTCATGTGTTGGACTAATTGCTTCCCTTTAAATTCCTCCCCAGAATGCTTTTCTGGGCGGCCTATACTTCTTCCTGGAGTGTGTGTGCATGCTGACCTTGTTCTCCTGTCTGCTACAAAGCTAAGTGTTGTACCTTTATCGTTTATTTTCTGTTTGCTGGATCCCAGGTGACCCTGACTCCCTCCGTATCTTGTGTAGGGAGCCGGTGGTCGTGTCCCCTCACTATTGTAGGGTGCTCAGGGCTTTATAGTCAAGGTTCGTGGATATGCAAACCTCCACCATTAGGATCTTTGCATAGGCTCAGCAGCCAGGGAAAGTGCCAGGTCTCCTGCAGGGGTCTCCCTTGGTTCCTTAGCTTTTGGATCCAGCGAGTCATTTATACATGTTGCTTTGCCTTGTTTCCTGTACACCGTCCATGACAATACCGTCTTGCTTTCATTTGCCTATCTGATATTTAGGCTACGTCTACACTACGACATTTGTCGCGTGACATTTTGTTGCACTAATGTCGCACGACAATTTTTAGAATGGCAGTCTATAGTGTCGCACTGCAACATGCTGCGACTGCGACGCAACAGTCACAGAAAATCCATTGGAGATGGGTTTTTCTGCAACTGTTGCGTCGCAGCATGTTGCAGTGCGACATCATAGACTGCCATTATAAAAATTGTTGCGCTACAAATGTTGCAGTGTAGTTGTGCCCTATCTGTTGTCGCATAGACGGAGCCTTATACTGATGGATGTAGACTGGAACAAGATACAATGTACTGTATATGTTTTTTAAGTGGCCGCTCATCATTTATATTTGTTACCCACCATCTTTATTGAGAGGTCAGACTATTGTATCTGCTTTTTCAAATTTTCTTAAATAAAGAATAAAAAAATAAAAAAAGGAGCTCCTTACTTTATCCAAAAACCCAAGATTTATTATTTTAAATCCTCACCAGTGGCTTTAGCATGAAAATTATCTGGGATGAAAAATCTGCTAGAAAGCCTATGTGATATATAAACAACTGACTAAAAGTCACCGCTTAGTTCAATTTCCTTTGAAGTCCCCATCTTGTGGAATCAGACAGGATTTCTGGTTAGCGAGCGAGTGCAATAAAGAAATTCATATATATATTTGATTAATTGCGCAGAAACTGTCAGCTCTGCAATTATTTGCACATCCTGAGCAAACAGAGCAATGAAAATTCATCATATTCACACTAGACAGATTCCCTAAATGATGGAGAGCTTTTTTTGTCCCTCTGAAATCATGCACGTTATCCTAAATGATGCACTCACCGCTGATCTGGCACCTGGTTTAATTTGGGGTAACCAGAGGGGATTTCATTAAGGGGTGGATAGAAGGAGAGCTGCCATTTATAACGCTTGTTGTGGCGGTCTGTTGCCCGTTTCAGCGTGCTCAGTGGAGCGTCTTGGTGGCTTCTGGCAGTGAAAGGGTCTGAGGAATGTCCCAGGTAAACATCAGATACCTGTCTCATTCATCATCATTTTGCTCCTCTCGTTTGGTTACAGCTGTGAGTATTTAAGGAAGATCGATGATACAAGATGTCTCTTCTTCTCCCCTCCGCCGCCCTCCCAACACCCTCTCTCGGCTCCGGGGGATGAGTCCAAGGCAGAAGCAGTCAGCGTTTGTCACTTTCTGCTGAGGAGCTGTCATGGGATGGAAGCTTGAGTTAGCTACTGAAGAGTTAAACTGGGAAACATGTTCCTAGCAACATGATAAGGATTTTGTCAAAATCTGGTCGCCTCCGGGCAGATTTACTAATATTGTCTAATATTTAGACAGTGTAAACCTACATTACACAGTCCAAAGATCTATCACAGTGGCTCGGGCTGGATGATAAATGTGGTGTATCGTTAGACACTATTGTCTTACTTTGGACCAACTGGCTGACTTTGTGCCAACATTTGAGCCAAACCTTTGACACAATTTTGGAACGCTTTGGCATGGTGTAAGCCACGACTATTTCCCTCCAAGCCACCTCGGGTTGTCAAGCAAGGCACAAAATTGTCTAAAACACATATAGTACAAAGCATTTCCATCAGATTTTTTGGTGCAGATTAAAGTGCTTATCCGACTTCTTGTAACTGATGACCTATCCTCTGGATAGGTCATCAATATCTGATCAGTAGAGGTCCAACACCCAGTACCCCCGCCAATCAGCTGTTTGACCCTTTGAGCCTTGTGGCCTTTTCATTGGTTACTCTAAGTGCCAATGACATCACGACCATCAGTCTTGTGGCCTAGGTCCAGCTCTGCATCATTCGCTGATGACCTATCCAGAGGTTAGGTCACCAGTTACAAAGAGTTAGATGACACCTTTAAGCCAGAACTCTGGCTGATATAAAGGAGATTTACGGGATGCAGTGAGTCCCGCAAAGTAAGCTTAATTACACGGAACACATCTGTAGGACAGAGTTAGTAATATATTTATACCATTCCAAAGTTGTGTGGATCGGCCTCCGAGGAACCTGGTCCCATGATGCTCCTTTTCTGTAAATCTTTACCTTTACCAGGTTTCTGGTCTTGGTTTTGGATGGGACATCACTTCCACTGTGGACGGGGCCAGAAGCATTCCCCTCCCTGTCGCATGTGCAGATGAGATGACTTGAGGAGTTTGCGCATGCACCAGAGAGAGGATTAGCTCTTGTCCTGTCTACAGCAGAAGTGATGTCCCATCCATAGTCCAGGTTGGAAACCTGACAAAGGGCGTGATGTTGGTGGAAGCTGATTCAGAAGAGAAGCGTCACGTGACTGGGTTCCTGAGCAGCCGATTAAAGCTATTTCAGAATGGTGAGTGTATTAAAAACGTTCTCCTACAGGGTGTACTGTGTATCTAAGGTGACTTTGGAGGATGGAAAACCCCTTTAAGTTAATGTCCCCCTTATGCCTTATTCACACAGTCAGCATTCGGTCAGTGATTTCCAACTGTAATTTTGATCCAAAACCAGCTGTGACAGTAAACAAAGAACAGGTGCAGATCTTTCTCTTATACTTTGTCTGTGCAGGCTCCAATCCTGGTTTTGGCTCACAATTACTGACCAAAACATTGACGTGTGAATTAGGCCTTAGAGTCCAAACTGAAGCACACTGCTTCAACACAATGGGGTATATTTCAAAGCTTTAAAAGGGTTGTGGAGTTTAGAAAACCAAATTTCATCTACTTTATAAAAGGGGTATTCCCATTTTAGATAATGGGGGCATATCGCTAATATATGCCCCCATTGTCTGATAGGTGCGGGTCCCACCTACAAGGAGAACGGAGCCGGGGAGAGTTGTGACCGGAGGACCCCTGGTTTCCCGGGGTCCGTCCACCACCAGGCGCACTTCCCCGCCTCTCCCATTGAAGTGAATAGGAGCGCACCGTGCATGCGCGGCCACCGCTCCCATTAATTTTCGGCGGCTCCCTAGAAGTGCAGTGCGCCCTCCTCAACTTTCTCCGCTTCGTTCTACTTGTAGGTGCGGGTCCCAGAGGTGGGACCCACACCTATAAGACAATGGGGGTTTGCGGAGCAGAACGGGCGGCCCATTGTAGAAATGCCTATTCTTGTCCGCAAAACGGACAAGAATAGGACATGCTATATTTTTTGGGCGGGGCCACGGAACGGTGCAATGGATGCGGACAGCACACAGAGTGCTGTCCGCATCTTTTGCGGCCCCATTGAAGTGAATGGGTCTGCACCCGAGCCCCAAAAAATGCGGCTCGGATGCGGACCACCAAAACGGTCGTGTGCATGAGGCCTAACTAGAGAAACTCACCTCATATGTTCTGTTAGCTTATAATCTGATCTTTTTTTAAAAGTTTTTTTTTCTGATGAGATGTGAGGGAGTGGAATCTTTGATCATTTATTAAAATGGAAAAACTAAACCATTGCGTTGACCTAAGGATTCAGACCCTTTACTGAGAACATAGTTGAAGCACCTTTGGCAGTGATTACAGCCTCCAGTCTTCTTGGTGGATGATGCTACAAGGTTTGCACACATGGATTTGGGGATTTTCTGCCATTCTTCCCTGCAGATCTTTTCAAGCTCTGTCAGCTTGGATGGGGACCGTCGGTGGACGGCCATTTTCAGGTCTCTCCAGAGAAGTTTGATTGGGTTCAAGTCAGGGCTCTGGCTGGGCCACTTAAGGAGTCGTCCCTAAGCCACTCCTGTGTTGTCTTGGCTGTATACTTAGGGTCATTGCCTTGTTGGAAGTTGAACCTTTGGCCCAGTCTGAGGTCCAGAGCACCCTGGATCAGAATTTAATTTAGAATATCTTTGTACTTTGCTCCATTCAGCTTTCCCTCAATCCTGACCAGTCTATCTGGTATTGGGGAGGTAATGAGCAGTGCCTGGTTTCCTCCAAACATGACGCTTGGAATTGAGGCCAAAAAATTTTAAATCTTGGTTTTATTGGACCAGAAAATCTTCTTTCTCACAGTCTGAGAGTACTTCAGGGCCTTTTTGCAAACTTTGGTGGTGGGCAGCTCTAAGAAGAGTCCTGGCTGTTCCAAACTTCCTCCATTTAAAAATTATGGAGGCCACTGTGCTCTTGGAAACGTTCAGTGCAGCAGAAATGTTTCTGCCTCTTTCTCCAGTCTGTGCCTCCACCCAATCCTGTTACTGAGCTCTACAGGCAGTTCTTTCCTTCCCATGGCTTGTTTTTTCTCTCTTACATGCATTGTCAGCTGTGAGACCTTATATAGACAGGGCTCTGCCTCTCCAAATCATGTCCAATCAACTGAATTTACAAGAAGTAGACTCCAATCAACAGAAATGGGAGGCCCCAGAGCTAAATTTCAAGTGTCATAACAAACAGGCTGAATACATATGTCCATGCAAAATTTCAGTTTTCTCCCTTTAAATAAATTTGCAAACATTTCTAAAATTCTGTTTTCACTTTTACATTATGGGTGATTGAGTGCAAAATAATGGAGGAAAACTTTTTTTTTTTTAGCACAAGGTTGCAATATAACAAAATGTGAAAAAAGTGAGAGGGTCTGAAGATGTTTCAAATGCACTAAATATTTTTTTTTAAATCCTAAAATCCTGCTGTTCTCTCAATTGCCACTAAGCCTAATAATTGCTGCCACTACTAGGTCTGAACAGATCACTTTTAGGCAGTCATCTCATTATCATAACAGGCAGGATTCCAATGACAGATATCACATAGGGATTCCCCTATCACAATAGGTGATATTACAGCTTATCGACTACCTCCTGACCTCTGCACATGTCAAAGAGTATGCCTACAAAACTCTCCCATAGAGGTCAATAAGGTCAGCTCCTGTCCATTGTGTCTATGGCCCATGGTGGATGCTGTAAAACATATCTATAAATGCTAACAATAGCTGATGAAAGATGGCTGCCTCCATCCCCCGCTGCCCAGGTCCCCACTGTGCTCTGCTTTTTGCTCCTGTCTCGACACGGTGAGAAATGAATGGGAATGCCAATGAACCAATCACTGGCTGCAGCAATGATGCACCTCAACCAGTGATTGGCAGATCGCCATTCCCAGGAGACACGGCAATGTCAGAACGGCAAGGATTGGCGAGGTGAGTATAATCTTTATTATTATTTTTTTAACCATTTTATGGCTATGGGAAGACTAAGTTGTACTGGAATAACTCTTTAAAGGCTCTTTCACATGAGCGGCTGTCGTGCGGGTAATCCTCTGCGTGAAAGAGAGCCAAACCCCCTCCGGACAGCGGAGACACGGAGCATTAACATGACTGATCATGCGCCGTGCCTCTCTCTGATCTTTTTACTACAAAATCACGGGGACAACTTTCTCTCACTGTAATTTTGTAGTAAAAAGGTCACAGAGAGGCACGGCGCATTATTTATCATGTTACTGCTCCGTGTCTCTGATGTCCGGAGCGGGGCTTGGCACTCTTTCACGCAGCGGATTCCCCGCACGGCATCCTCTCGTGTGAAAGAGCTCTAAGGGGTTAAGTGGACGGGCATAGCGGCATCTCTGATCGTGGCTGTTACAGCGGGAACCTGGCTGTCACCAAACAATCCCAAGATGCTCTACCAATTCCTTTACCGCTCTCTGTTCCATCCTTACATAGTGTTCTTTATGGCCGTGTAGTGATTGATTTTTCATCGTTCTAGTCACATACAGTATTGCTCTCCCTGATAAAAGGTATTAGTTATCCACCAAAATAAAAGGTCTACGTAATTTATTTGACATAGGAGCTAAATCATGTTTTATAGGTTTGTGTAAGTTACCGGACTGCAAGGTAATAAACACTTATCTGTTTCAGGAGACTTCTCATTTATTTCACCATTATCACATGTCTTCGTTGACTCTCCAAGTACTCTCACCCGACAGGGCTGTCCTTAATCACGCTGTCATTAAAAGTGGCTCACTCTCTATTCAATGGATGGGCAAGATTAGAGATGAGCAGGTTCATGAGTTTGGAATGCAGGGGTTATGGAACCATGCAGGGGTGCCCCTAGCCTTTTTTCTACCAAAAGCGAAATTATAAATGGCACCCAACACTTCCAGCCCTACTGGTAAAGGCATACTGTGATACAATTGAATATAGAGTGACATTCCCACAGCCCTTCCACTGCCCCCCACTTGTTTCTAGGTCTTTTGCCGCCTGAGGCAATCGCCTCACCTGGCCTCATTGGTGGTGCACCCCTGCAACCATGTTCCCACCATAAAGACACTGGAGGCTAAAACCCAGAGCCATTTTTTCACATCTATTGTCTTAAATGTCACAAATACAGTTCTACAACTGGAAATTTGACAATTTGCTGATCTCGAGTTAGGATAACTGACACAAAAGTTCACTGGTTAGTAAGGAATTTGCAATGTATGATCAGCGAAATTAACCTGACCATGGACAATCCAATGTATTGAGGCTGCAGGTCCCTCACCCAACAGGCAATGTCAGGAGGGCATAGATTAGACATCTTGTCCGATTCTTTGCTTTTGAGGATGCATGGCTTTCTTTCACTGGGGTAAAATATTTATTTCACTGCCGTAAGCCCCAACCTAAGTGCCCTTGCCAAGGCACACTGGTTAGTTGGCACCCTGACGCCAAGGACATGCTGTATAAGCATTCCCCTTATATCTGGAAGCTGTTTCCTTCTGCTCCTTAGAGTATCAAGCATATGAGTAAACTAAGAGGGGGTGTTCCAAAAGAGACCCCCTGTGTTGCTCTGGGCACAACTCTGTACTATATGGTTGCCCATTTATTTAAAGGGGTAATCCCATGAATAATGTAAAAAATGAAAATCAGACATCATATAGTCCATCTCTCGCTAAAAGGCTTAGAACCAGCCCTGTACCTCACATGGATCCAGAGATCTGCCCATTCATTGTTCCAGTTTTAAGCTGGCAGCTCAGGCGGAGTGCATTTTCTCAGGGGACATGTCCTTTCTGCTGCAGAGGGTGGCAGTTGAAGGATAGAACTGAGCATGTGTGTCAACCTCAGTGAGCTGGATAGAGAATTTAGAAAAAGGGCAAACAGCAGGTGGCGCTATACAGATACATTGTATTGAATAGTTCAGTGGCTATCCTAAATTTTTAATTACATGCAATTAGAAAACTATCTAGACTCATGTTCTGGGTTGAAAAATGTATAATATTTTTGTGGGACAACCCTTTTAAATGGGTGCCATGTAATACCATTACAGAGTGACAAGTGCAGCGTAAATATGTGGTCCCCCACAGAGTCCCCCTGAAATTCAAGCTAATTGACTGTGGTCAATTAGACATCTTATAGAGCAATTTCACCCATATATATAATATACACACAAATCCAAAAAGGCTATTCCTGGAGACTCTGTTAAGTAGTCAGCTCCTTGAAAAACGTGCTGTCCCCCTAACTTGTAACCCCCGTGTCGCTGAAATGATTTTGATTAAGGTTACTCCTGAGCTGGACTCACCCTATCACCCCCTGTGTGATCTAGACTTCACTGCAGAGGCCACCACTACCTCTAGTACAATGTGGTCAATGGGAAAGCAGAGGTCAGGAAAGGCAGAAGTTTGTGCAACACAGTAATCAGCCAATAGATCAGGGTAGGTGGCACAGGGTCAATCTAGTAATCAGGTAGAAGTTGGGCATGGAAGGTCACACCTTTTTAGGACTAGACAAGCTACTGTAAGAACCTATAGCTCAGGCATCTTCCCATAGGGGAAGTCGGCCCATATGCTCTAGGGCAGGGGTACTCAACTAGTTTTATTAAAGGTCCACAAACCCTGGTCTGCAGTCAGGTGAAGGTCCGAGCTGAATACCAACAGTAAAGATGAATGCCCTCATTAGTGCCCCCAGTAAGAATAATGCCCCCATTACTGCCCCCAGTAAGAATAATGCCCCCATTATTGCCCCTTCCCTGCTTTGTGAACACTTGCTGCTGACTGGATGTGCAAACAAGGACCTGCTCTCCAGCGTGATGACATCTCGCAGGTCCTGTCCTGAGCTTCCAGTGAGCCGTGAGTGTTCACCACTTCACGAGCAAGTGGATGAGGCGGCCTTGCCAGTGAGATACTGAACGGGTGGCAACCCTAGCCGCAGAACAGACATATGTATATTTGTTCCACATCCAATCCCCATTATTGGTGGTGATGTCCATCCCCCTTCTCCAGCAGGACATAAGTGTCCTTTGGAGCTTGAAGCTCCCTTATGTGCCGCTGCTGCAGGAGAGGAGGGACCTGTAAACACTGAGCGCACTGAGAGAGACAGCTTCCTCCATGTGCAGGCGTCGGATGAAAGCTCTGAGAAAGACAAGTCCTGCATGTGGAGGAACCTGTCTCTTTCAGCGCGTTCATCCCCTTCCATCCAGCGCCTGCATGGGGAGTAGCTTGTGCCCCAACTCTTTCCGGCGCACTGGCCGATTAGGAAGCAGCCTAAGGCCTCATGCACACAAACGTATTTTGTTTCCGTGCTGTCTGCATCAGTATGTCCGTTCCGTAGCCCCGCAAAAAAATATAACATGTCCTATTGTTGTCCGTTTAGGCATTGTTACAATGGATCCGCCAAAAAAAAAAAAAAACACGGATGGCATACGGATGCCGCAATTTGCAGACCACAAAACACATACAGTCGTGTGTGCATGTAGCCTAACACTGTATCTGTGCTGCTTCCTATGGAAGGGATGGCAGGTGTCCGGACAGCTGGTGCCCGCGGTCCGTATTTGGACCACGGTCCGCCAGTTGAGTACTCCTGCTCTAGGGAATGTTGCCATTGGCTTGGGACAGATTAGCCCATGTGCATACTGGTTCTTGAAGAGTTGAAAAGAGTGCATTGTACCAAAAGGAAGCAGGCACCAGGAAGCAGACTGGGGAATGGAGGATGAGTACTCTGACAGCTGTACCCTCTGGGATAGTGAGGATGCCGGTGGGCATAAACCACAGTTACTATAATACAGGGTGGCCCACAAAAAAGTGGCCCGCCTCCAATATCTCCAAATCAAACTGCCTAATAGTAAATCTGTCTTAGTTGTCCATAACAACCAATCAGAGTTCAGATTTCAGTTCCTACAGGGCTCTAAAAAAATGAAAGCTGAGCTCTGATTTGTTGCTATGGACAACTAAGATTTACTATTAGTCAGTTTGATTTGAAGATAATGGAGGCAGGCTACTTTTTCGGGGGCCACCATATACAACCCCTTATGGACAATAATGTGGCTGCCCCTATGTACAAGAATATAACTACTATAATACTGCTCCTATGTACAAGAATATAACTACTATAATACTGCTCTTATGTACAAGAATATAACTACTATAATACTGCTCCAATGTACAAGAATATAACTACTATAATACTGCTCTTATGTACAAGAATATAACTACTATAATACTGCTCCTATGTACAAGAATATAACTACTATAATACTACTCCTATGTACAAGACTATAACTACTATAATACTGCCTCCTATGTACAAGAATATAACTACTATAATACTACTCCTATGTACAAGAATATAACTACTATAATACTACTCCTATGTACAAGAATATAACTACTATAATACTGCCTCCTATGTACAAGAATATAACTACTATAATACTGCCTCCTATGTACAAGACTATAACTACTATAATACTGCTCCAATGTACAAGAATATAACTACTATAATACTGCTCCTATGTACAAGAATATAACTACTATAATACTGCTCCTATGTACAAGAATATAACTACTATAATACTGCTCCTATGTACAAGAATATAACTGCTATAATACTGCCTCCTATGTACAAGAATATAACTACTATAATACTGCTCCTATATACAATAATATAACTACTATAAGGATGCCCCTATGTACAAGAATATAACTACTATAATACTGCCTCCTATGTACAAGAATATAACTGCTATAATACTGCCTCCTATGTACAAAAATATAAGTACTATAATACTGCCCCAGGTACAAGAATATAACTACTATAATACTGCTCCTATGTACAAGAATACAACTACTACTAGGCATTAAGCCCATTACAATAACGGACGCTAGAACAGTAGTGCATAAACATTAGTAGGAACAGTCTATATTAAACGGCAAGGGGACGGCTGGCACTGACTGGTGGTGCTGAGACTGCTGGCACTCACTGGTGGCTGAAACTGCTGGCACAGTGACTGGTGGATGGGGCTGGTGGCACTGACTGATGGCTGAGACGGCTGGCACTGACTGGTGGCTGAGACTGCTGGCACTGTGGCCAGTGGCACTGACTGATGGCTGAGATGGCTGGCACTGACTGGTGGCTGAGACTGCTGGCACTGAGGCCAGTGGCACTGACTGATGGCTGAGATGGCTGGCACTGACTGGTGGTTGAGACTGCTGGCACTGACTGGTGGCTGAGACTGCTGGCACTGTGGCTGGTGGATGGGGCTGGTGGCACTGACTGATGGCTGAGACGGCTGGCACTGACTGGTGGCTGAGACTGCTGGCACTGTGGCCAGTGGCACTGACTGATGGCTGAGATGGCTGGCACTGACTGGTGGCTGAGACTGCTGGCACTGAGGCCAGTGGCACTGACTGATGGCTGAGATGGCTGGCACTGACTGGTGGTTGAGACTGCTGGGAGTGACTGGTGACTGATACTGCTGGCAGCGGCTGCTGTCTGTGGCTGAGAGTGCTGGGACTGTGCGGCTCTGTGATGCACGGACAGTAATGGTGGCGCTCCGATGTGGAGAGCACACCATAACCTGCGAGCGGTGGTGATTAGGTGGCGCGCAGGTGCGGTCAGCGTGTGGAGCGCCGTGTAATGATTGGTCGGCTCGCCGAACGTGCGCAGTTCAATTATCGGCACACATGCACTGACACTTTTCTCTGGCACCCCCCCCCCCCCCAATACTTTCAAAAAAAATTGTACCCCCTCACAGTACTATTGCCCTCATTGTACAACCTTCACAGTAGTTTTGTACAGAAGTGTGCCCCCTAACACTAGTTATGCCCACATTGTGCCCCCTCACAGTAGTTATGCCCTCTGTGTGCCCCTTTCACAGTTGTAATGCCCTCTTTGTGCCCCCTTCACAGTTACCGTAATAATCCCTATTGTGCCCCCTTCATAGTAATAATCCCCATTGTGTCCCCTTCATAGTAATAATCCCCATTGTGTCCCCTTCATAGTAATAATGCCCACTATGCCCCCTACATAGTAATAATCCCTATTGTGCCCCCTTCATAGTAATAATCCCCATTGTGTCCCCTTCATAGTAATAATTCCCATTGTGTCCCCTTCATAGTAATAATGCCCACTATGCCCCCTACATAGTAATAATGCCCATTGTGCCCCCTTCACAGTAATAATGCCCATTGTGCCCCCTTAATAGTAGTAATGCTCACTGTGCTAGTACTGCCCTTTGTGCCCCCTCCATAGTAGAAATCATCACTGTGCCCCTTCACAGTAATAATGCCCACTGTGCCCCCTTCACAGTAATAATGCCCTCTGTGCCCCCTTCATTGTAGTAATGACCTCTGGCTCTGTGCCCCCTCCATAGTAAAAATGCCCAATGTGCCCCATTCACATTAGTAATGCCCTCTGTTCCCCCTCCATAGTAGTAATGCCCTCTGTGTCCCCTCCATAGTAATAAGGTCCTCTGTGCCCCCTCCATAGTAATAAAGTCCCCTCTGTATTAAAAAAAAATAAAAAAAATACACAGTACCTACTCACCTTGTCCCGTTCCTGAAGCTCACATACCTCTCTTCCCTGCAGACACAGATCGCTCTGCAGCACTGTGTGGGCGGAGCTTATGCAGATTTATGGGCTTCAGGCTCCGCCCATACATGCTGGCAGCGCGATCCGTGCCTGCAGGCTGAATGGTGGAGCAGGGAGAAGTCTTCCTGCTTCACCATTCAGAGCCCCGCTGGCCTGAAGGGGGGGAGGAGCGCTGGCAGCTGAGCGGTGAGTAACAGGACCCAGCTCCCAGCAATGAGCGCTTCCATCTGTATTGATGGAAGCGATCATTGCTTCTGGCACCCCCCTGAGAGCCCCCCCCCCCTTAGTACGCTGGCTGGCATCCAGGAGCCGATGTGTGAGGAATGAGGGCATGAACGAGCGGCGGTGATTGGGCGGCGCACTAGTGTGGGCGATGCGGGTGGCACGTGGAGCTGATTGTTCGGCGTGCCGCGCATGCCCAGTGAAAAAAATCGGCACACACTCACAGACACAGCGCACGTACACAGGGGTTTTATTATTATGGATAATACTGCTCCTATGTACAAGAATACAACTACTATAATACTGCCTCCTATGTACAAGAATACAACTACTATAATACTGCTCCTATGTACAAGAATATAACTACTATAATACTGCTCCTATGTGCAAGAATATAACTACTATAATACTGCTCCTATGTACAAGAATATAACTGCTATAATACTGCCCCCTATGTACAAGAATATAACTACTATAATACTGCTCCTATGTACATGAATATAACTACTATAATACTGCTCCTATGTACAAGAATATAACTACTATAATACTGCTCCTATGTACAAGAATATAACTACTATAATACTGCTCCTATGTACATGAATATAACTACTATAATACTGCTCCTATGTACAAGAATATAACTACTATAATACTGCTCCTATGTACATGAATATAACTACTATAATACTGCTCCTATGTACAAGAATATAACTACTATAATACTGCTCCTATGTACATGAATATAACTACTATAATACTGCTCCTATGTACAAGAATATAACTACTATAATACTGCTCCTATGTACATGAATATAACTACTATAATACTGCTCCTATGTACAAGAATATAACTACTATAATACTGCTCCTATGTACAAGACTATAACTACTATAATACTGCTCCTATGTACAAGAATATAACTACTATAATACTGCTCCTATGTACAAGAATATAACTACTATAATACTGCCCCCTATGTACAAGAATATAACTACTATAATACTGCTCCTATGTACAAGACTATAACTACTATAATACTGCTCCTATGTACAAGAATATAACTACTATAATACTGCCCCCTATGTACAAGAATATAACTACTATAATACTGCTCCTATGTACATGAATATAACTACTATAATACTGCTCCTATGTGCAAGAATATAGCTATTCCTCGTTCACCAGGGACTTGCCTTCTTGATGTCATTTCGGGGGCCCCAATATCATTCATCTTGCAGTATCTTGCTGCTGCTGCTTGCCTAAGTGCGTGTTCCTGGCTGAAATAGCTAAGAGATCCCTAGTCCAAAACAGAAGTCAATCAGTAGGAAACTGACTAGGTCTCCAGGACATGAACAGTCTAAGGCACCAGCAGGCTACTATTGAAAAAAAAAGTGTGGTGGTGCAGTTTCCGAGGGGAAGGGGCCCAGGTAATACTTGCATGTAGCTGTACAGTAGAACCCCAGAATGAATTTTGCTGGTGGGCCCTAAGCAACCCAGTCCGACACTAGGTCGTAGGCTGGTGCACTGTGCTTACAGTTTTTTGCCATTGTTATCCTGGCTCTCTCTGCTCCTCTTTGGCACTGATTGCTATAGGAAGAAAGGCGATTAATCACTGGCAGGTGGCGGGGAGAGCGGGTGCTCATGAATATGAGGACTCCCTGGAGCACTGAGCGAACCTCAATTGAGATCCTCAACATTGATTTTAACAAAATTACTGGGTCAATTCAAGTAAGTCAACCAGCGTTTTGCTTTGGGTGTCTGTCACCAGATTATGCTACCTGTCGGTGGTTACAGATTCCCTATAAGGTTCTTTGTCACACTTCCAACAAAGGCTCCATTGGAAATTAAGTCATAGCTGATGGGAAGTCTATAGCAATATCCAATCGAAAGTGCAATTTATTTCACTCAGTCATCTTATTCTATCCTCAAAGTGTCCATAAGACATCTGTAAAGGCCAACTGAGACCACTGTGTTTGCCATTTTGGGATGTAAAAGGTCATTACAGACATGGATAACTGTGGAAAGGACGATCTGATACATTAGATTTACATGTCGGTCATTGGCATAGAAGTCTCTCAAACAGATCCCATCTAGCAGACATTGGACTGTCAGCAGACATTGATCTGTACATTATTGCAGATTTTCAATGTCTTATTGCTTTCTCAGACCAACTATGAGTGACAAGTTGCTCTCCACCTAGCTGTTTAAAATCACTAGTGTATGACCAACCTGGGGTTAGTTCTCTGTGATCTCCTTCTGCATTTTATGTTCCTATTGGTTCCTGGAGCGTGAAACGGACATTGATTGGTCAGTTCCCAGACAGTCCAGCAGATGTCACTGCAGTCTACAAGCTTCTTTGCATCCATCTAACAGTTGTGGAATGGTTGACCAATATGAATTGGTCTCCAAATACCCACGCACAATACCAAATACCAACCATGTCAAAGTGGTCTCCAGGTGGGTTCTCACATGTTTTTTTTTTCTTTCAGTGGCCTTTTTTTGCGCCTGTATTTTTATGCCCTTTTTGCTGTAAAGAGAAAAATTAAACACAGGACACACGGGTGATTTTTTTTATTTCTTTTTGCTACTTGTATTGTTACTTATGTGCTATTTTTTATGTTTTTCATGTTTAAAAATATAGCATGTCGATGTTCTGACTTTTTTTTTGCACTTTAAAATTTCCTCAATGAGAAATTAAATGGCAGAAAAAAAGTGTTCACAGAACTACTTAGGAAAAAACTTGAATGGGTCCGCAATCCGGAGCTGCGGTGCGGAACGGAGGCACGGAACCCCACAGAAGTACTATGGAGCGCTAACGTGGTGTTTCTGTCCGTGCACAGCAACTGCAGCTTGTCAGATACAAGACTCATGCGCAGATACATGACTCCTCGATCAGATACAAGACTCATGCTTATAGCAGAGCCGAGTCCGTGGGTCCCGTATACCAGTACATGACTGGAGCCATATGTTCTGATGGTACAGTTGTATAGGACACATGGACCTCTATGGCAGCCCTCCATATTAAAAGAAGACAAAATATGCCCATGTGTATAATAAAATATGCCCAAGGCTTCATTCACACAGTTTGGCCTCATGCACACGACCGTTTTTTTTTTAAGGCCCGTAGGTCCGTGATCCGTGACCGTTTTTTCATCCGTGGGTCTTCCTTGATTTTTGGAGGATCCACGGACATGAAAAATGAAAAAAATCAAAGTCAAGGAAAAAACGGACACGGATGACAATCTTGTGTGCATCCGTGTTTTTTTACGGACCCAATGACTTGAATGGGTCCGTGAACCGTTGGCCGTGAAAAAAATAGGACAGGTCCTATTTTTTTCACGGCCAGGAAACACGGATCACGGCTGCGGCTGCCAAACGGTGCATTTTCCAATTTTTCCACTGACCCATTGAAAGTCAATGGGTCAGCGAAAAAAAACTGAAAACGGCACAACGGCCACGGATGCACACAACGGTCGTGTGCATGTTTGTGTTTGATCAGTGATTTCCATCAGTGAGTGGCTACATGCACACGACCGTGCAGTTTTTTTGCGGTCCGCCCATTGTAGACATGCCTATTCTTGTCCACAAAACGGACAAGAATAGGACATGCTATATTTTTTTTTGCGGGGCCTCGGAACGGAGCAACGAATGCGGACAGCACACGGAGTGTTGTCCGCATCTTTTGCGGACCCATTGAAGTCAATAGGTCCGCACCCGAGGCGCAAAAACTGCAGCTCGGATGCGTAACCGAAAAACGGTCGTGTGCATGAGGCCATTGTGAGCCAAAACCAGAAACTGGAGCCTACACAGAGATAAGGTATAATAAAAAACATTAACACCTATTTTATGTTTTTCACATGGTTTAGGCTCACAATCACTGATCAAACTCTGACCAAACACTGACTGTGTGAAGGCAGCCTAACTTTTACATTGTAAGCACTACCACTGACAGTGTCTGCACTAGATAAACAAAGGGGAATTATGAATGAGGCCCCGGTGTGTAACACTATTCATAAGGAATGTAACGAGCGTCAATCAGCAGCTTATTTTTTAACATCTAAATGATTTCACACCCCAAAATTGAAAACGACAGCGACTGGCATGCAATTACACATCATGAACACTGGGTGGAGACATTGCAATCCTTTTCACTCGCCTCCACTTTTCTAGCCGTAAATACGTTACTTCTCAAAATTCGTCTTAAGAAATAGAAGACGTGGAAGAAATATGTGTAACTACAGCGTACAATGCAATAAATGTCCATTAGCCAGAAATAAAAGGCTTCACTGGAACCAAACTTTCCTACTTTCAGATGAATGTTTCAACGTGCGAGTTTGCTTATTAATTAAAAAGAATAGTCATTTTTAACAACAGGATATCATTTGCATGATCTGGATCTTTTTTGTTTGTGTTTTTTTGTGAATATTTTCTCTTTGTTCTGTCTCTGATAATGATCATCCAATCTTTGGGGACACAGAACAAATGGGTTTTAAATGCTATGTTTTTTTAAGCGAGATTGCGGGCTCCTGAAACTGGTTGGCTGGTCCATCCTATGGGGAATTCTTGTATTTCTTGTAGTTTTAACACATGTAATATCTATAACAGTATTTGGCAGGAATCAGTGGTTAGATACAATTTCTGCAGGTGCAGGAAAAATAATCCCCCCCCACCTAATTTCTCTCACCGGTGCCATTAACAGGTGCAATTTATGGCGGGTGTGTATTGTCAGTCAAGAGGGGACTGTCAGGATCGCCTTCTGGACATTTTGGTTACAGAAAAATGAATGAATTATATGAAATAATGATTTTTTTTAAGGGGTTATATAAAAACTTGAGCACTCACCTGTTTCTTCGAGCGTTGTTCTCCAGACCTCCCACTGCTGATGTCATCTCCTCGGCTGCAGCGGTGACAGTTCGTGCACAGGTCACTGCTACAGCCGAACTCTGGCCTCTGCCATGCACGGGGCATCTCTGCTGAAGCCAGTGATTGGCTGCAGCGGTGACCTGTGTACACAGACCTTCTTTGCTACAGCCAGCCGCTGAGGACGGGAGTGTAACATCCCTGAGTTATGTTACTAAACTCTTTTTCCCCGCTACTATTTGTTGGTAACATGTGCCTTGTCATCTAATGTGAATTTATTTAATAATCCTCAATAATGTGCATTTTCTAAGCATGTTACATGTATGTGCTGTAATTTCCATGTACACCAGCAGGTGGCAGCAATGTTAGCAGGGCCTTAGTGTCAGTTTAGTGTTTCTAAACTGGAATAGTTTATTCCAGTTTAGTTCCCCCCTCTTTGAGGAGGTGTGGAATGTTCCCACATCCTGCCTCATGGGGAGGAAAGGAAGTTATAGTTAGTGTGCCAGCTACCCCTGCTTGGGGAAGGCTTTGCTGGTAGGAGCTCCCAGAAATAGGGATCCCAACCCAGGATCTTGTCTTGGCTGAGACCAAAGATCTTCATTCCCAGTCTGAGCCCTTCAGCCTCAACTGGTGACAAGCAAGCAGCCACCTCCAGATCTCCATGAAAAACCATCCCCTGTGAGCATAACTGTGAGTACCATCCAGAGACCAGGAGAAGCCAAATTCCTCCTCAGCTATTCAGGACCTGCGCACCTAGGTCAATATCATTAGGGTGACAAAAAGTTTTCTGATTGTCCTAACATAATATTCAATAACCTTTCTATACAGTTTTGTCATGTAAAAACTCATTTGCATAAACATGGGCATATGGGAAAGACATGCAAATGAGCAGAATCTGACTTGTTTTTCAGCTGAAAAACCATTTGCATGGAAAATTCACGATCTACACTACTCTTGAACAGCGTCATCTATTGGTTTCATAGACTTATGGCAAGACTTATGGCAAAACTATGAAGCCAATAGATGGCTCTGTTCATGAGTCATTACATGCAGGGCAATAGTCCTCAGATACACCCTAGCAAGCTTATATTACTGCAGATAAAGTGCTAGAAGATGTGTGAATGATAGCAGCAATCCGATATACATAGTGCACAAGTCTGTAATTGTAAGGTATGCTGACTAAGCCTGTTATCTGTCTCATGGATAGATTGATAGCTTGCATATACGTGGCTGTCAAGGAACCATGAACCAGACGTACAACAAGAGATACGTGGAAATAAGAAGGCTTTATTGCAAATCAAGCTGTAAGCAAAAGTCCAAACGGATGGCTAAACCGGAGCAGGGTCTTGCGAAGCCAGAGGTCAGGAGCCAGAAGGGTAGTCAGACGAAGCCAGGATCAGGAACCAGAAGGGTAGTCAGACGAAGCCAGGATCAGGAACCAGCGGGGTAGTCAGACGAGGCCAGGATCAGGAACCAGAAGCAGCAGCAGTCTTAGAAGCATGTGCACACAGGAGGACCAAGCAAGGAACTGAAGCCACTGACCTCCTATATATATGAGCTAGGCATCCAGCTCCTCCCAGTGGGAAGGAGAAGCCGCAGGGTGGGAGGCTACAAGAAACCCAGAAACCAAGATGGCCGCCAGCACATGTCAAACGAAGGAGAACAGCAAGAAGGTAAGACCATGACAGTACCTCCCCCTCAAGGGCCCCTCCTCCGCGGAGTAAGGAACGGTTTCTGAGGGAAGCGTGCGTGGAAGGCTCGGAGCAAGGCAGGAGCATGGACATCTGCGGAGGGAACCCAGGAACGCTCCTCTGGACCATAACCACGCCAATGGACCAAAAACTGCAACCGACCGCGGACCAGGCGTGAGTCCAGGATATTGCTCACCTCATACTCCTCACGATTGCCCACTTGGACCGGACGAGGCCGAGGAACCGAGGAAGTGAAACGATTACACACCAATGGCTTCAACAGGGAGACATGAAACACGTTGGAGATCCGCATGCCAGGAGGAAGCGCAAGGGCATAGGCTACCGGGTTTACCCTGCGAAGCACTCGGAAGGGACCAACAAAGCGAGGCGCCAGCTTGGGAGTGGGCACTCGAAGGTTGAGGTTGCGGGTGGACAACCATACACGGTCTCCGACCTGGTAGGAAGGAGCGGGCGCTCGTCTGCGATCAGCCTGGAGTCTCTGGCGCTGCGCAGAGACCTCAAGGGACCTCTGGATCTGTACCCAAGAAGCACGTAGGACGGAAAGGTGATCCTCCACAGCCGGAATATCCTGGGGAGAGAATACCTCCGGTAACACGGCAGGTTGGAACCCATAATTGGCCATGAAGGGAGACGTCCCAGAGGAAGAGTTCACCGCCGTGTTCCTGGCAAACTCAGCCCAAGGCAGGAGGTCAACCCAATTGTCTTGGTGATCGGAGACATAGCAACGAAGGAATTGCTCCAAGGCCTGATTGGATCGTTCTGCGGCCCCATTGGACTGAGGGTGGTAGGCCGAGGAGAAAGAGAGATGAATCCCCAACTGGGAGCAAAAGGCGCGCCAGAACCTGGACACAAACTGACTCCCCCGATCCGACACAATCTCCTTGGGCAAACCGTGCAACCGGAAGACCTCCCTGGCGAAAATCGTGGCCAACTCTTGTGCAGAGGGTAACTTCTTGAGAGGAACACAGTGGCACATTTTGGAAAACCGATCCACAATCATGAGAATGACCGTATGGCCTCGGGATGCAGGGAGGTCCACAATGAAATCCATCCCCAGGTGTGACCATGGGCGCTCCCCGGTGGCTATGGGTTGCAAAAGGCCCAACGGAAGGTGCCGAGGGGACTTACTCTGGGCACAAACGGAGCATGCCGCTACATATGCGGCGATGTCGGAACGTAGAGAAGGCCACCAGAACAGACGTGAAACAGCCCAGGACAGCTGATTCTTTCCAGGATGCCCCGCGGCCTTGGAGTTATGGTAGGTTCGCAACAACCGAGTGCGCAACTCCTCAGGCACAAAACATCTGCCGTTGGGTCTCCCAGAGGGAGCACCAGATTGAGCCGCCAAAATCTGCTCACCCAGGGGAGAGGTCAGGCTGGTGCGAATGGCGGCCAGGATCTGATTCGGAGGTATGACCGAAGTCGGAATCGACTCCTCCCCGGACAGCTCGGAGTACTGCCGTGATAAGGCATCCGCTCTGATGTTCTTGGAACCGGGTAGGTAGGAGACCACGTAATTAAAACGTGACAAGAACAGAGCCCATCTGGCCTGACGTGGTGTCAATCTCTTGGCCTCAGAAAGGTAGGTCAGATTCTTGTGGTCCGTCAGGATGAGAACCGGAACCACCGAACCCTCGAGCAAGTGCCTCCATTCTTTAAGGGCCTGCACGATGGCCAATAACTCCCTGTCACCAATCTGATAGTTGCACTCCGCGGAAGACAGTTTCCGGGAGTAAAACCCACAAGGAAGCAGAGGACCCTCTGGTGTTCTACGCTGAGACAGAAGGGCGCCTACTCCCGTCTCAGACGCGTCCACCTCGAGGACAAAGGGCAACCCAGGGTTGGGATGCGACAGAATCGGAGCCGACACAAAGGCGGACTTTAGAGCCTCAAAAGCTCGGATGGCCTCGAGCGGCCAGACCTGGAAATTACTGCCCTTCCTGGTCAGATCCGTGAGAGGCTTGGCTAGCATAGAAAAGTCCCTGATGAACTTCCGATAATAATTGGCGAAGCCCAAAAAGCGCTGCAGGGCACGAAGACCACTGGGCTGGGGCCACTGTAAGACAGCCGAAACCTTCTCAGGATCCATGGAGAACCCCTCAGCGGAAATGATGTAACCTAAGAAGGTTACCTGGGATCGGTGAAATTCGCATTTCTCAAGCTTACCGAACAGCCTGTTCTCTCGTAACCGTTGCAACACTCGTCTGACATCCATAATGTGGGCCTCCATGGATTCAGAATATACCAAGATGTCATCCAAATAGACCACCACACACTGCTGCAACAGGTCACGGAAAACATCGTTGATGAATTCCTGGAAGACTGCGGGCGCATTGCACAACCCAAAGGGCATAACCAAGGATTCATAATGACCGGTCCTGGTGTTAAACGCGGTCTTCCACTCATCGCCCGCCTTGATCCTTACCAGGTTATATGCCGCCCTCAGGTCGAGTTTGGTAAAGACCGTGGCCCCTTTGAGGCGATCGAACAGCTCGGAAATCAAGGGTATCGGGTAAGCGTTCTTGATCGTGATGCGATTGAGACCCCTGTAATCGATGCAAGGCCTCAACTCACCGCCCTTCTTTTTCACAAAGAAAAATCCAGCCCCTGCCGGGGACGAGGATTTGCGATGTGTCCGCGTGAAAGCGCCTCCCTCACGTACTCCTCCATGGCCTCATTCTCCGCTACCGACAGTGGATAGACCTTGCCACGAGGAGGAACGGCACCAGATTGTAACTCTATGGCACAATCGTATGGGCGGTGCGGAGGTAGGGCAACCGCGCGCACCTTATCGAATACATCCCGGTACTCTTCGTATTCAGGAGGCAACAGAGAGTCCGAGGAAGTACACAGCAACTTGACAGGCCCATGGATGCAACTAGCCCCACACTGCGGTGACCACGAGAGGATCTCGGCCGATCTCCAATCGAAAGTCGGATTATGCTTCTGGAGCCAGGGGTACCCCAAGACCACCGAGTAGTGTGGAGACGAAATCACCTGGAGACAGACCGACTCTCTGTGAACGGCACCAATGGCTATCCCCACTGGAAGGGTCTCATGAGTCACGTGTGGCGGCAGAAGGGGTCTGCCGTCTATCGCCTCAAGAGCCAGTGGGGAACCTCGAGGCTGCAGAGGAATGGAATTGGCGGCAGCGAACACACTATCAATGAACAAACCACCAGCACCAGAGTCCACCAACGCCTGGGTCGTCACCGAGCCCCCGACCCAGGAGAGGACAACAGTGATCAGTGGTTTGTCAACACGGGAAACCGGGGACGAGGAGACTCCACCCAAGATCTGCCCCCGACAGGATCTCAGGTGCGAGCGTTTCCCGGACGGTTCGGACATGCCAACCGAAAATGCCCACCGAGACCACAGTACATGCATCGGCCCTCGCGTCTCCGGAGTACCCTCTCCCCCTCGGACAGGCGAGCAAACCCCAGCTGCATGGGTTCACCCCCAGACAAGTCATCCCCAGGAGGCGTGGGAGGAGAGGGAGGCACGGGTGGGACAGCAAACGTAGGCGCCAATCTGTTAGAAGACCTCCGCAGGCTCTCCTTAAAGGAAGGTCTCTCCCTGAGTCTGGTGTCAATCAAAATCAGGAAAGAAATAAGAGACTCGAGCTCCACTGGTAGGTCCTTAGCTGCAACCTCATCCTTCAAGGCATCCGAGAGACCATGAGAGAAAGCAGCGACCAGAGCCTCATTATTCCAGCCCACCTCTGCTGCCAGGGTACGAAACTCAATGGCGTATTCAGCTACGGATCGTGAACCCTGTCTGATGGACATAAGGAGCTTCGCAGCAGAGGCAGCACGAGCCGGCACATCGAATACCTTCCGAAGAGAAGCAACAAAACCGGAAAACTCGGCAACCACCGGATTGTTGTTCTCCCATAAAGGGCTGGCCCAGGCCAAGGCCTTGTCCGAGAGCAGCGAGATCAAGAAGCCCACCTTTGATCTCTCAGTAGGAAAGGCATGTGGCAGCAACTCGAAATAAATGCCCACCTGGTTAAGGAAACCTCGGCACTGAGTTGGCTCTCCCCCAAAGCGCTGTGGAAGGGGGGCAGAACCGGTCATACCCCGAGACACCGCAGGCGCAGCAACAGGTGTCGGGGTAGACTCTGGCGCAACAACCGGAGCGGCAGTAGGAGCGGGCCCAGGAGCGACAACCGACCCATCGGCAACGGAAGCGAAATGAGCCGTGCGTTCAAGCAGGGTTTGCAACGCCACAGCGAACCGACCCAACAGGTGATCCTGCTGATCAAGTCTGGCAACCAGCGTAGGTAGCGAGGATGGCCCTGTACCGTCAGAATTCATGGCTTGGTCCTAATGTCAAGGAACCATGAACCAGACGTACAACAAGAGATACGTGGAAATAAGAAGGCTTTATTGCAAATCAAGCTGTAAGCAAAAGTCCAAACGGATGGCTAAACCGGAGCAGGGTCTTGCGAAGCCAGAGGTCAGGAGCCAGAAGGGTAGTCAGACGAAGCCAGGATCAGGAACCAGAAGGGTAGTCAGACGAAGCCAGGATCAGGAACCAGCGGGGTAGTCAGACGAGGCCAGGATCAGGAACCAGAAGCAGCAGCAGTCTTAGAAGCATGTGCACACAGGAGGACCAAGCAAGGAACTGAAGCCACTGACCTCCTATATATATGAGCTAGGCATCCAGCTCCTCCCAGTGGGAAGGAGAAGCCGCAGGGTGGGAGGCTACAAGAAACCCAGAAACCAAGATGGCCGCCAGCACATGTCAAACGAAGGAGAACAGCAAGAAGGTAAGACCATGACAGTGGCTTTTGGCATATAGCCTTTGTTGTCTATTGTATGTTGTAGATAATAGGAGTCCAAGACGCATCCAGCCATCCTCTTAATGCTGTTTCCAAACCATTGTGATGGGGTTTCCATCAGTTTAAAAAAAAAAAATTGTGAACCAGACATCCTCTTCTCTTCCGAGCAGGTGGTGCCTGGGGTTCTCCCATTGTGCTCGGTAGAGCACACGAGCATAACCATGTGTTCGGCCAGAGCAACCGAGCACTTTGGTGCTCAATCAACACTAGTGAATATACATACATTTGTTATTTTAGGCCGTTTACAGGGGTTGCAGGAGTTTTTATATAAATCAGACAACCCCTTCCTCAGTATAGAAGTCAAATTTCTTCCTTAAAGGGGTTCTCCAGGGCTTTCATATTGATGGCCTAACCTCAGGATAGGTCATCAATATGAGGTTGACGGGGGGTCCAACTCCCAGCACCCCTTATGATCAGCTGTTTGAGGAGTCTGTGCATTGGATAGCGGATATGCTTGGTATTTCAGCTCAGCCCCATTGAGTTGAATGGGACTAAGCTAGTGATGGCTAACCTATGGCACTCCAGCTGTGGAGAAACTACAACTCCCAGCTTGCTTAATTCATTTCTATGTTCTGAGAACAGCCAAGCAAGTGTATATCTTGGGAGTCATAGTTTTACCACAGCTGGAGTGACGGAGGTTCGCCATCACAGGAATAAGCAGTGCTTAGTCCATGTGACCTATGAACGTAATGTCAGTGGCCTAGGAAGAGGCCGCATGGGTCACTGGAACGCCACAGCCTCTTTGTAACACTGATCGGCAGGGGTGATGGAAGTCGGACCCCCATTGATTAGATTTTGATGATCTATCCTGAGGACAGGACATCAATATTAAAATCCTAGAGAACCCCTTCAAACGAGCCTAAAGGGTTTGTCCTACTAAGGAGACGGGTGCAGCTAGCTGTGCTGTAACCTCAGACAACCCTGTTCTAGGTACCCATCTATATGGCATATGGACTACAAAGATGGGGTGGACCCTTCTTTGTAAACCAGAGAGGAAAGGCCCTAAGTATCAACAGCTTTTACTAAGGCCTCATTCAGACGGCCGTAGTGTTTTGTTAATCTACCGTGTGCATTCCGCAATTTGCGGACAGCACATGGCTGCAACCATAATAGAAAATGCCTATTCTTGTCTGCGATTGCGGACAAGAATAGGACATGCTCTATCCTTTCCATGAAGCCGCGGAACGGAACCACGGATGTCGGCATCTTTTGCAGCGCTATTGAAATGAATATGTCTGTACCCGTTCTGTTTCATCCGTCCGTCTGAATGGGCCTTAAGAGAGAGTCAGATGTTCAATATATTGCATGGCTGCCATGTTTTACTACCACTGCAGGGAGATCTATGGCTGCCCACAACTTTCTTCCCCTGATAAAAGCTTATAAGGGTTTCTTCATTTAGGACAAGCCCATTTGCAGATACAACTGTCCCAATCAGAGGTCTAACCGCCTAAGGCGGCCCAATGGTCTTCTGCTACCTTGGTGTACAGTAGTACTACAGTACTATGAATGGTATATGATTTTTAGAGGACCCTGTTATATATTTTGCACTGGGTTACCAAGCTTCAAGTTATGCTCTCTTCACTTCTTGGACGCCACTGGTGCCTTCTGGAACCCATTGACTTATTTTTGGGACTGTTATGTTCCATTGAGATGTCTGTCAAACAGCTTTGTGCAGTGATGATGTGATCCTAAGAAGGTTCTAATGGGGCATATGGAGAGGAATTGTCCTTAGTGGAACCCTTGCTGCTTCAGGGTCTGGACACCTTACAGTCATTCAGAGTACAATGAATTATAAGGTGCATCAAAACCTTTTAAAGGAGAATGTGAAGGCAGCATCCATAACCTCGAGCCGATGATACTTTTGGTGAAGCAACAAGACAATGACCCGAAGCACAGAAGTAAGTCAGCTACTAAATAGTTGCAAAAAAGTTGTGAAATGGCTATTTCAAAGTCCTGACCTTAAAGGGGTTGTCCATGTGATGCATGGAGGACATATCACCACTCTTGGCAGTCATTGGTTGCAGTTGCCATGTGGCCCCTATCAAACAGGACGTTTTGGGACTGGAGCGAGGCAGTAATAGGGATCAGGTAAGTATGCTTCCCTGCACTGGTCCGGCAATGCGGGAGAGTCTGGCTATAAGACCCCGGAAGGAGGACAACCCCTTAACTCTAAACTCTCTAAATCGAGATACTGTAGAATGACCTGAAGAGGGCTGTGCACGTAAGGCATCCCAAAAATCTGGATAAACTGAAACACATTGGCAAGGTGAAATGGTCCAAAATTGCACCTCAGCATTGTGCAAATCATATTTGCAAATACAGAAGAAAATATTTGGTGGAGGCGATTGCTGCTAAAACGGGATTTACAGGTTATTAAATTCAAGGGTTCACTTACTTTTTCCCCGAGCGGTTGATATTTACTCAATGTGTTCAATAGACATGAATGGTACAACTGCGTATCTAATTAAATCTAATTTATCTCTAATTTTGACTTGGGTAACAATCAGACCACATTTTATTAATGATCAATCCAGGAATCCAGGTAATGCTAACAGGTTCACTTACTTCTTCTTGCAACTATAAATACAATGCCATAACTGCACTACTTAAAAAACGAGATTTGCCTACAGTATATCACCAAGGTCATGTAATTAGTCAGTGTCAATTACATACTTGCTTTGAAAGTGCTAATAGGTCCTTCCAGTTCATGTGCCCCCTCATTAGTGCCCTTGAACATGTATATATAAATAGGAGGCAACTTCATGCATAAAGAAGCAATAAACATTAAATTGTTAATGTGTTGTCTATGTTAAGGTTGTTTGTGCACTAATGACTGAAGACGTAATAAATTCTGCATCAGTTTATTAGAACCATCAGCGCAGACGCAACGCAGCTACAAGCCTTATCACGTACTGGTTCTCTATGGTGCTCTGACAGAGTCAACGTTCAGCCTGCACCACGGCCTACACCACAGGCATGAGCATCTAAATCCCTTTAATATTTTAAAGGCCTCAGAAAGTAATAGTAATGAAAGTAGTCTTTTAGAAGTGGCACAAATCGTCCAACGCTTAAGTACATAAGAAAAAGTTACCGTAAAAAGCTGGCATAAACAAGATAGCACAAAGAACGCCATATTTTCCCCTGGGGTGTTAAACATTTGTTGGGGATGTCAGAGAATAGATTGAACCACCTTACGTGCACCTTGTAGGGTTAATGGGAACAACATTGAAACATCTCTGGCAGAGACATCTTTCTCCTCTCACTGCTATGGGACTTCCAGAAATAGCCGAGCAAGTGCACTCTACTATTTTCGGACATTCCATAGGAATGAATGGAGGGCACATGCGTGGCCACCCCTCCATTCACTGCTCTGTACATGCGTGGCCACCCCTCCATTCACTGCTCTGCACATGGTAACCCCTCCATTTACTGCTCTGCACATAGTCACCCCTGCATTCACTGCTCTGCACATGGTAACCCCTCCATTCACTGCTCTGCACATAGTCACCCCTGCATTCACTGCTCTGCACATGGTAACCCCTCCATTCACTGCTCTGCACAAGCATGGCTACCCCTCCATTCACTGCTCTGCACATGCATGCCTACCCCTCCATTCACTGCTCTGCACATGCATGGCTACCCCTCCATTCACTGCTCTGCACATACACAACCACCCCTCCTCTCACTGCTCTGCACATACACAGCCACCCCTCCACTCACTGCTCTGCACATACACAGCCACCCATCCACTCACTGCTCTGTACATGCGTGGCCACCTCTCCATTCACTGCTCTGCACATGGTCATCCCTCAATTCACTGCTCTGCACATGGTAACCCCTCCATTCACTGCTCTGTACATGCATGGCTGCCCCTCAATTTACTGGTCTGCTCATAGACAGCCACCCATCCACTCATTGCTCTGCACATACACAGCCACCCCTCCACTCACTGCTTTGTACATGCATATGGTCATCCCTCTATTCACTGCTCTGCACATGCGTGTCCACCCCTCCATTCACTGCTCTGCACATGGTCACCACTGCATTCACTGCTCTGCACATGGTAACCCCTCCATTCACTGCTTTGCACATTCACAGCCACCCATCCACTCACTGCTCTGCACATACACAGCCACCCATCCACTCACTGCTCTGCACATACACAGCCACCCCTCCACTTACTGCTCTGCACATACACGGCCACCCCTCCACTCACTGCTCTGTACATGCGTGGCCACCTCTCCATTCACTGCTCTGCACATGGTCATCCCTCCATTCACTGCTCTGCACATTCACACCCACCCATCCACTCACTGCTCTGCACATACACAGCCACCCATCCACTCACTGCTCTGCACATACACAGCCACCCATCCACTCACTGCTCTGCACATACACAGCCACCCATCCACTCACTGCTCTGCACATACACAGCCACCCATCCACTCACTGCTCTGCACATACACGGCCACCCCTCCACTCACTGCTCTGTACATGCGTGGCCACCCCTCCATTCACTGCTCTGCACATGGTAACCCCTCCATTCACTGCTCTGCACTTTCACAGCCACCCCTCCACTCACTGCTCTGCACATGAATGGTCACCCCTCTATTCACTGCTCTGCACATGCATGGTCAGCACTCTATTCACTGCTCTGCACATGCATGGTCAGCACTCTATTCACTGCTCTGCACATACACAGCCACCCCTCCACTCACTGCTCTGCACATGAATGGTCACCCCTCTATTCACTGCTCTGCACATGCATGGTCACCCCTCTTTTCACTGCTCTGCACATGCACGGCCATCCCTCCATTTACTGCTGTTAACAATAAAAAGTGCGAAAAGCTGGAAAACCTTTAAGCAGGCCAGGATCAAGCATGGACATATATTTTTACAACCTGGGAGGGAGATTCCTATGTTTACTAAGTCTCATTTGTTTTCAAGTTCTATACAATAAAGAATGAGCAACCACAATAATTAGATTACAGTAAATATGTAAAGAAACACAACATACCGTACTTCCATGAAAGAATACCAGTGTCATCACCATGATGGACCATGGACAGCTCTATTTAAAGAGCATCTGTCAGCATGATCAACCCTATTGAACCAGGCATACTGTCTTGTAGGGTTGATCATACTGATTAAAACATGCCTTCTATTTGTGTGTTGAACAGCTGCAGATATATTTGTGATTTTTAGAGATGAGCGAAGTTTTGAAAAATTCGATTCAGCAGCTTCGACGAAGTTTCCCAAAAAATGTGATTCATTACGAATTAATTTGTCACAAATCTCTATAAGTCAGGTATACCCAGGCCACTCTGCCTTATGTCAATTCACATGGTAGCGATACTATTTTTGCTAAAATTCTGAATTTTTAGCGCACATTAGGTCCATTGATAGCACAATGACAAGTTCGGATACTCTACACTAAAATGTAGCAGACGTTAATACACTTCGCCCTGGTGTTTGATAGCTCCTGCGGTGCCAGAGGATGCGCCTAATTTATGACGAGGAAAATTGGGTGCATCCCCCGCCAGTCCGTGCGTCTACTTTAAAATCTACTCCAGTCCCTGACCCCATTTTTCTGGCGTAAATGATGGTAAATTTGCCTGAGCTGATGGCCCCACTCCTGGCACTCCCTCACACTGCCCAGCCATTCCCCAGTTTCGAGGGCAACATGAATATTTTGTCACATGGGCACTTAAAAAGTCACAAAATGACTTCCAATATGTACAATATAATTTCACTGGGATATCGCCATCATGCAGTACTCTACAGCTCGATCCAACATTTAGTGGCCATATTGGTCAAAATATAGCTGTTTTGGAAATGCTTAAAAATCACTATCCATTATATAACATTATTATATGAACATGGACCTTTGTCTTTACGGTTTTGATGAATGAGACCCATAATCGAGGAATGTCTAACTAGGGACTTTCTTCCCTTTCTGTGTGTGGGCAGCAGCTCATCAAGCGCCTGCATTTTACAGAATGCGTTGCCCAGCCCCCTTCTTCCCCTGCATACAAAATATTCCCTCACAGATAGCCCTGGAGATATGTATAGTCTGCATGAGGCCACAATTTCCTTCTCCATTTTTATTTTTTTCATTTGAAATGCTCTATTCAGTGCATAGGGATACTTTTCATGGGATAACTCCTTTAAGACTTTTGCAGCCATTAGAACAATATACATACATTTTGTTATCCAATCCACATTCCGATATTTATTCGCCTCCAGGTCTTTAGGGCTCAGAACTCTAAAGCAATGCATGCTGTACCTCTATATGCCATGCTCCAGGGGACACTGTCTCCATACATGGAACTCCATGATGGGAGTAGCTCTGGGGTTACAGAAGTTGCCGTCGAATCCATCCGTGGTAATCCGAGGGGGTGGAAAATCCACTATACCACATATCAAGACATGAATATTATAAGTACCAAATGGTAGTCATAGATTTGCAGAAACATCAAATTACTATCCAGCTTCTTTACTATCAAGCTGGACAAAGACACCATATAGTGGCATAGCTCCATAGTATGACGTCATACAGTCTCAGGCCTTTACATGGGGCTTAAGGGTACGTTCACCTCACCATTTTTAGTTTTCAGTTTTTCTGGATCCTTTACTTTGAGCATCCGTCGCGCTTATTTTGCTTCCATTTTAGTTGGTTCCTTTGAGATCCATTATTTTTGACGGGAGAAAAGGTCCACCAGGAAGGTTGGAGAACAGATCTCAGATGGAACTGACTATAAAACAGATGCAAAATAAGTACAACGGATGCTCAAAATAAACTAAACAGTCATGTGAACCAGTACCCATACATGTACGCGCCTATCTTTCCACCAATTAAAACCATACAAAATTGTCCCATAGATGCAAAAAGTAGCAGAAGCTCTAAGTTTTCTTCCTGTGACTTCCTATATGTTCCAACTGTCAGTTTACAGCTCTGCATAAAACTGTCAGCATCTTATAAGGAGGATAATAAATAATAAAACTGAAGGACTTGTCTGCAAACTTTTCGAATGACTTGATCTAAAATCTACAGTAGGTAGCGGGCCCCGGAGCTGTGTGTGTGACAGGAGAAGCTGCACATAATGACATGTAATCCCACACTTGGGCAGCATCTGAATCCTGATCTCCTGCAGACTCTCTGAGATTTTATTTCACGCTGGAGTATCTGCACAGCTCAGCATGTCACCTCCTATATCCGTTCCCTGTCACTCCTTGTTCACTCTATGGCTCACATTCTTATTCTTCTCAGCCGATCTTCCAACGCTCGCTGTGACGGACAATCACTCTTTACAAACGTGGAGAACTTATGAGGAACCCCAACATAACCATCAGCAGCATCTGTAGGACCCTGCATGTCGTTGGGATCAGCTCAATCCCTAGTTCAGGGTTTAGCCTAATATAATGATTGGGCTTCTACATGAGGATGGAACTTATAATGAAGTTTAATTTCCATATTTTTGGAGCAGTTTAGGATGGCATTTCTGGCTTCCTTCAGTGTAACGTGATGTCAGAGAAATTACAATCCTTTGCATTGTCTGGTGCATAATTACATACACCATACAAGAATCTCAGTTCTTGCTTTTTCATATTTTATATATCAAGGCTAAAAATACTTTCTTATAAAAACTATAAAAGGTTGACCATATTAGGGTACTTTCACACAGGCGTTTTTCTTTTCCGGCATTGAGTTCCGTCCTAGGGGCTCAATACCGGAAAGTAACTGATCAGTTTTATCCTAATGCATTCTGAATGGAGAGCAATCCGTTCAGTATGTATCAGGATGTCTTCAGTTCAGTCCCTCTTACGTTTTTTGGCCGGAGAAAATACCACAGCATGCTGCAGTTTTTTCTTCGGCCAAAAATCCTGAACACTTGCCGGAATGCCGGATCCGGCATTAATTTCCATTGAAATGCATTAATGCTGGATCTGGCCCCAAGTGTTCCGGCAAAACGGATCCGTTCTTTACGTCCGCGCATGCGCAGACTATTAAATCTATGAAAAAAATAAATACCGGATCTGTTTTTCCGGATGACAACCGGAAAGACGGATCCGGTATTGCAATGCTTTTGTGAGACAGATCCGCATGAAATGACTCCGCTTAGCATGTCCCGATGTACACAACAAACCTGCAAAGTGAGCTGTGGAAAATATGGGCAAGTTGGCATTTCAATAAGAAGAGGTGGAAAGCCACAGCCAGACCCCTCTGAGCAGTTCTCACCCAGTAGAACAAAAGATTACTTAAAAAGGCTATGCCAGGAATTTTTAAGCCTTTTTAAAAGTTATACTTATCTGGAGGACGTTCTTCCCTTTTTATGGGTGGGCAGAAGCTCGTCAAGCATCTGTATCTTCCAGGATGCATTAGAATTAGCTCTTGTTAACCCCTTCTGTAGTGCCCTGGAGCAAGAGTATTTTGGACTATGGACATTTGTGGACGTTTACCCTTATTGCTAATATGCAAAGCTAACAACTCCCTACTTTATTGCACTTTGAAAGGTTAACGTGCACTGTGATTTATACTGTGTGCACTTATATTGTTTCATATTGTTGTACTGCATTTATATGTTTAATGTAATATATTCTGCTAATTTGCATTGTTATTGCACTATAGCTGAACTGCACTGCGGAAAGGGTTAAGGCACAGCCAGCTAATACTGAGAGACTTTGGGACTTTCTACCTATGCAAAGTTTTGTAGGGAAAAAACAGACACACTGATTTTCTGTCTGGTTTTGGTTTACTTCATAATACGGCAGGCATAAATCTTGCAAGATACTTGGAGGGTAAACAGTTAATGCTTTGCAGTACAATGCTGCTCTATCCCCACAGCTATTCTAGCTGGCTGGATCCCAAGGCCCGGATGCCTAATTGCTGGCTTGAATCCTTGGTGTATAATTCTTCCTCCAGTATTGACCCTTGCTTTATACTAAAGTACCTCTGCCCCTCAGCTTACTTCTCTGAGCTGGGTGTTCTGTCTCTGCTGGGTGGCTGCAGGTTGCTCCCAGGAGGTGGATTCTTCTTCTGGGGTGACTTCATCTGTGTTAGCTGGATTACTGGTCTCCAGGCAGGCTGTACTCCTTCTAGCCTCCTGGTGCAACTAGAAGCCTGGACTATCCAGCTGCATGTCAGGAGGAGGCCCTCAGCATATCTCTGGCTGGTGTCTTCTCACTTCTGTCCTCACAGACTCCTGACTATGACCTAACCCCTCCCTGTCTGGACCTGGACATTTATACTCCCTCTAGTGTCTAGGATGTCTAACTGCACCCAGATAGGCCTGCTATGAATGTCACAGGGGAAAAACAACACATGTAAAAACACATAGAAAAATACATTAAATGCATAGTTAAATACAATATCACTGTCCCTTATGAGCAGAAGTAACACGTGACCCAATTAACCCTTGTGTAGTGCCCACTCCTACCTAGTGGGACACTACACATGCACCGCTCATGTCTAGGTAAACCCGAAAGTGTTGTGCTGCTCAGGTAGCAGCAGCCGAGCCTCTGCGCTTGTGCCTCTACCCAAGGATGCTGCGGGCGCCTCTACCCCAAATGGTGCGGGCGCAAGATTGACAGGTGACAGGTGAGATGTCTGATCCTGTCACTCAAGGAGAAGGGGGAGTCTCTTAAATATAGGGGCCAGTCCCTATCTTCTCAAGGAGGCTAGTTTATTCTAAAAAAAATTTGATTAAAGCAAATCAGTTTGCTCATCACTACTGGGGATCCAATGATTAAAGGGGTTCTCCATGCTTTCTTGAAAATCTTGCTGCGGAGAGAACAAAGTCTGCTCAGTACTTATTCCTCTGTCGCACCACCTATTCCCCTGTCTCTGCTGCGCTCATGTGACCACCGGAACTAGATCCAGGCTCTTCCACTGTGTTCCTATTCCCAGTAAACAGCTGAATAGGAAGACTAAGGAACACATCTGGTTTAGACCTGAGCAGAAGAGCCTTCATCTAGTCCTGGTGGTCTCACAATGTAGAAGTAAGTACTGAGCAGACTATATTCCCTCCATAGGTCAACACACAGCAAGATTTCCAAAAAAAGCCCAGATAACCCCTCGAATAAAAACACAATATTAAAAACCATGCTACCTGTATAACGTATAGCAAAAGTGTTCTACGTGGGAGACAATGATTCATTTTCTCCTCTCCGGACACCGAATGATTCTTACCTCAATTCCACCAAATGAAATGAGCCAGATGTAGATGTGCGCGCCATTCTTTTGAGCCTTTTCATTAAGGGACACGCCGTTCTGTCATCGATAGAATCTTAATTGAAAGTATGATTGCTGGAAAAGGCTCAGAAGGACGGGAATTATTAAACCTCAGTCTTGACACTACATTAAACAATTAATTGAAAGAAACGCAACCCCCTGCTATCTCTCACGTGAAGCCGACTTTCTTTGTACCCAGCCAGAAATTAAAATGCCAAGCAAGGCGGGGGCAAGAGGCGAGGGGTTCTGTAATAAGAGATATTCTATAAGGCAGCTCATGATCATTAAATGGAAAAATTATCTGCTAAAAAGTATATTTTTTTTTCATTTCAGGTAATGCACAGAGAAGCACTCAAGCAAATATACATTTACATAAAGTGTATTTCAAGAGAGGCTGATGAACTTGTGAACTGCTAATTGTTCCTGCCAAAATGAAACAGGTAAGAGAGTTGAGTACCTTGAAGACAAAAAGCCGATTTCCAGGCAATGCCTGCAATAGAGAACATTTGCTCATTTCACTGTTAACTACATAACATTGGTATTACGGTAGTTAGTTGTACACATGAAAATAGTTTCCACCGATTGTACAACTGACATGGTAACCCCCCTTAAAAAAGGAAGTTCTTAAAATCTTAACCTTGTTTTTGTGGCTCTACCATCTGAATGTTGCCCATGTAGACCTCAGGTGGCCAACATTCAGGTACCATGATAATGCGCCCTAAAATAAGCAGTTCTTAAAATCTTTGCCTTGTTTTTGTGGCTCTACCATCTGAATGTTGCCCATGTAGACCTCCAATGGCCAACATTTAGGTTTATTCAATATGCTACACATGAGACAGAACTCACCAAAGAAGTGGAACCACAGGTGCCTAAATAAACCAGGGTGCCTCTAAGAAACCCATCCATTTTTCACCCTTAACCTCCTCATGGAGGTTTGAAATGTACCCAGGTCTCCACCTTTAGAGCTGTCACGAACTGGTAGTGGTAGTTCTACAGATAGGGAACGATTGTAGGTTAGCTCAATATGTCAATACCAGATAATTGAACTGAATTAAACAAAAGAGGAGTCTGGAACTCTCCTTCTCAATGGTGTTGGGTTGCTAAGGCTGACTGTTTAAACCTGGTTCTAGCTTCTAGATCTTGCCTGAATTATTGCTTATGTTAACCCTTGAACAACCGCCAGGGAACAGAAAAGCTACACTATATCGCTAAATCACTAGATTGAGGCTAGGAGGAGGACACTTCTACTTCTAGCCCCACCTCAATAAAATTTGGCTTGGTGGCAAGTAAGGCATTCTCTAATTCCTGGCCAGTGATGTAATCAGTCAGATTTGCCGACTGCAGTCTTTTCCTGATTGTCACGCCTACTGTAAAGGCTAGGTTGTCACTATATCAAAATTTAGATTCGATTTTGATACCATAAAAAAGTATTGCTATACTCAATACAATTCAATACCATGCAAAAAAAAAACCACCAAAAAAGCTGCGTGCATTCCGCATTTTATAGAATGTCTGGCCCATAATCGAACAGTTCGATCCTATATTTTGGGGGGACAAGGTGACAAAATTTTTTGGAATCACGTGTTTTTTTTAAAACTTTTTATTTTATAGCTATTAGCCCTCTTAGGGGCTAGAACCTTTGTCCTATTCACCCTAATAGAGCTCTATTTGGGTGAATAGGACCTCACACTCTCCCTGATGCCCTGTGTTTTGTGCCCACAGCAGCAGGGAGCTTACCATGGCAACCAGGGCTTCAGTAGCGTCCTGGCTGCCATGGTAACCGATCAGAGCCCCGGGAAGAGGGCAGTTTTTGGAGTGGAAAATGACTGAAATCTACTTTAGCAAGGTTGCTGACATAGATTTTAGTATGTCACATGGTCTGCTGAAGGAAGTACCAAAGATAAGTAGAGGCGTGTGCATCCACCAGCAGCGCAGAGGGACTAAGGCCGGTGTCTAAATCAACGGTCCTAATAAATGCCTCTTCCTCTCTATATATAGAGAATGGTGACATTTATATACAGTAAAGGTATATTTTGCACAGAAATACGTACATTATTTTGCACTTTGCTGTGTGCAACTACTCTGTAGTGAGATGCTGCGCTAGTAACTGCAGCGCTGATCCCATTACTTTAATGGTAGCATCGCAGAAGTTACTATCTATGTCCACTCTACACAATAGATGGTAATTACTGGAAAAACAACTGATCAGCGTGGGCGAGTTTTGGACCCAACTGATCAGATATTGATGGCCTGTACTGAGGATAGAACATCAATATAAAAGGACCAGAAAACCTTTTTCAATGTGGACTTCGGGGTATAATTAGTAAAGTATGCACATAACAGACATGCTGTATACTGGGCAGCTATAACCCTTTATTAGATCTCTGTATGTTTAGCCCCAGTTGGTTAGACATGAACACAATTAACTGGTTACACTGTATAGAAGATCTGCTCATTACTAACCTGTTAGTATTTAATGGAAATGAGGGATTGAGTCAAATGATATTACACACATAACACAGAGTATGGCTATTTTTTCCCTATAGGCCAATCTCAACCTCTCAGAGTAAGGTACAATCAATTTGTGTCCTCCATGATTGTCTACTGAACATCACATAATTATCATTAGGCCCAGGGGGGTGGGAAGAATAGGCTGTGGAAATCATTTGGTGGGAAAACTATGACTATATTTCCACTCATGGGTAAAATAGAAACTTAAAATGGTCCTGGAAAACAACTCAAAGTGTCCTCATGTGATAGGCTGGTCCAAATTGACAGAAAGCAGGGCCAACACAAGTAGGCAAGGCCAGCAATACCATACAGCCCCAGCAGAGCCAAATACCACAGTGCAACTCAATAAACTGCCCCAGCAGCATCAAAACCACAGTGCAGCACAAAGTAATGCCCCAGAAGAGCCAAATACTGCAGTGCAACTCAATAAACTGCCCAAGCAGCATCAGAACCACAGTGCAGCACAAAGTAATGCCCCAGAAGAGCCAAATACCACAGTGCAACTCAATAAACTGCCCCAGCAGCATTAAAACCACAGTGCAGCACAAAGTAATGCCCCAGAAGAGCCAAATACCACAGTACAACTCAATAAACTGCCCCAGCAACATCAGAACCACAGTGCAGCACAAAATAATGCCCCAGAAGAGCCAAATACCGCAGTGCAACTCAATAAACTGCCCCAGCAGCATCAAAACCACAGTGCAGCACAAAATAATGCCCCAGCAGAGCCAAATACCTCAATGCAACTCAATAAACTGCCCCAGCAGCATCAAAAATACAGCACAGCACAAAATAATGCCCCATTAGAGCCAAATACCTCAGTACAACTCAATAAACGGCCCCAGGAGCATTAAAACCACAGTGCAGCACAACATAATGCCCCACCAGCGCAAAATACAGTCCTGATCAAAAGTTTAGGACATATTTTACATTGTTGGATCTTAACAAGGTTCCAAGTAGAGCTTCAACATGCAAACAAACAGAAATGAGAGTGAGACAAAACATTTTTTGAGCATTGAATTAATAAAAAATAAAAAAATTAAACTGAAACAGGCTGTTTTTCAGCTGATCAAAAGTTTAGGACCACATGCCTTCAAAATGCCAAATCTGTGCAAAGATGTGGATTCATTGTCATTTTCTGTCAGGTAGTCACACGTTGTGATGGCAAAGGCAAAAAAAACCTCCCTTTTTTAACGTGGTCGGGATGTTGAACTGCATAAGCAGGGTCTCTCACAGCGCGCCATCGCTGCTGAGGTGGGACGCAGTAAGACAGTCATTTGGAATTTCTTAAATCATCCTGAGGGTTATGGAACAAAAAGTCAAGTGGAAGACCCAAAAAAATTTCATCAGCACTGAGCCGGAGGATCCAAGTGGCTGTCCGTCAAGACACTGGACGATCCTCGACCAAAATGAAGGCCTTTACTGGTGCTGACTGCAGCCCCATAACCATCAGACGGCATTTAAGACTGAAGGGCTTCAAAAACAAAAAACGTCTTCAAAGACCTCTTCTCCTTGAACGCCACAGAACTGCTCGTTTGGACTTTGCAAGAGAGCACCAAACATGGGACATTCAAAGGTGGAAGAAAGTTTTATTCTCTGATGAGAAAAAATTTAACCTTGATGGTCCTGATGGTTTCCAACATTACTGGCATGACAAGCAGATCCCACCTGAGATGTTTTCAACGTGCCACAGTGGAGGGGGCGCCATAATGGTCTGGGGTGCTTTTTCCTTCAGTGGAACAATGGAGCTTCAGGAAGTGCAGGGGCGTCAGACGGCCGCTGGCTATGTCCAGATGTTGCAGAGAGCATTCCTCATGACTGAGGGCCCTCGTCTGTGTGGTAACGACTGGGTTTTTCAACAGGACAACGCTACAGTACACAATGCCCGCAGGACAAGGGACTTCTTCCAGGAGAATAACATCACTCTTTTGGCCCCTGCGTGTTCCCCTGATCTAAATCTAATTGAGAACCTTTGGGGATGGATGGCAAGGGAAGTTTACAAAAATGGACAACTGTTCCAGACAGTAGATGGCCTTCGTGCGGCCGTTTTCACCACTTGGAGAAATGTTCCCACTCACCTCATTGAGACGCTTGCATCAAGCATGCCAAAACAAATTTTGGAAGTGATAAACAATAACGGCGGAGCTACTCATTACTGAGTTCATGTTTGGAAGTTGGATTTCTGTTTTGGGGTGGTTTCGTTTTTTTTTGGAGGTGTGGTCCTAAACTTTTCAGTTTATTCATTGTTTTCATTAAATTGAATGCTCAAAAAATGTTTTGTCTCACTCCCATTTCTTCTTGTTGCATGTTGAAGCTCTACTTGGAACCTTGTTAAGATCCAGCCATGCTAAATATGATTTTTTTTGCCATTTTTCAAGTGGTCTTAAACTTTTGATCAGGACTGTACCTCCTCAGAAGCTGACCATCTCAGGATGGCAATAAAGTTGAATTCAGGAATTTGGAGAGCACCTGTGGTCGCTAGTCAGGTACATAATTACTTGACACCCCCCAACGTTAATTAAATCTGGGAGAAACAGATCATTACTTACTTGGCTGGTGGCTGTGAGGAGGGCTCAGGTGTGCCTCTGAGCATCTTCCCCTGGGAAATCTTCCTGTACTGTCTATGGACAATCCGCCCCTGTTTCCACTATAAGGTGCGTATGCCCTCAGAAGCTACCAGACAAACATTGTAGAAAAACTGGAAATAATAAATGATGTTGTAAGGACATTTTCATTGAGATCCAAAGATCAAGTTAAGATTATGTCCCCCTGGATTATTTACTTTATTTTACTAAATTTCTTATCACCTGCCAACATTTTTAATGACAATTAATTAATGACTGATGTACATATTGCTGATATTATTTTATATTTCATTTACAAATTTAGTAAAATAAAGTAAAATAAATAATGCAAGGAGACATCATCTTTATTTAATCTAATAATCCATTGGAAATATTGAACTGGTTTTGAATGCACTTGACTGTTTACCATAGGGGATTCCTTGGGAAAAAAAGGTCTCTTCAAGATTGCTTTGTATATCAAGGCATATCAAAAGCCTTAAATGGCCACACGTAGATGATCCTTGTCCATATAGAATATGGACATCATTAGCCCAAAGAGCCGCTAAGGGTAGTGTCACACCTAATGACCACCACATGGCACTTGTTTAAAGTTGTGCATCCAATTACAATGCACAAACAGTTCTCACTTGATTCATTAGCAAACAGCATTGCCCTTGGCTTTTGACCACACCATGGGCATACCTCACGCACACCACCCTTACACAAAGCAGCTCCTGTGGACGCCCTATACTAAATGTTTGACTATATATATTTCAATGTCAGCATGCAATGTTATATTTTATCCATACCAGGCACTACAAGTAAAATATATGGCCTGCTGCATCTTCCCTGGTGATCACTGGAAGTTTCTGAAGCCAGACCCTCAGTGATCAGCTGGTCTACTCTCCAGTTTTGATCTGAAGATAGGTTGTTGTTATGGATCAGTGAGTGTGGAACCACTGTGCCAGCTAATTGGTTTGGCATAGGGCTAAACCTAAAGGCGTTATTCTGCTACTTCCCCGGTATTCACCCTTTAACCCGTGTACAGAGATCTGGACCTCAATGCGGGTTAGCAACCAGACCATTACCTCGTGGGATAGTCCCGATGTGTTTGACAGCTCACTCACTAGGATCAGGGAGTCTGGTGCAAGCACCAGAAGCTGACGATGTCAAAGACACACCAAGAACAAAGCGAAACCACAGGTATAGTCTGAACAGTCGCCAAGACTAGAATGCTGTTTTTTTTTAGATCCAGGCAGTGTGCAGTTAATGCTGACTCAGGAGAAACTTGTGAGCACAGAGTAGTGATGAGGCAACACAAGGCTGGCAGGCTGTAGACTAGACTGGAGCACAAACAGGGTAAAAAGACTGGGTAAACTTAAACACAAACTGAACTTGGACTTGAAAGTGCAGGGACACACAGGCAGGATAGCACACACTTGAAACACTGCAGGAATACAGGCAGTAGATAATGCAGGATAAACGCAGGTAAATTTCAATAGCACCTTTGCAGTCACCTGGGAACCTAAAGCTCAGGCACCCTCCTGTTGTCAGGAGTGCCTTAAATACCCAGGGATTTCCAGACATTGGCTGAGGAAGGATTTGGGAGTGGGCACACTGGCCATTTTGGAGGCTGGAAGTAAGCTTGTGCGCACCCGAAGGGAGCATTAGACAGGAGCATAGAGGTAGCAGCATAGAGAGGACATTGGTGACCAGGACGCCGGATGACATGGTAATTGGCACAGTGTCTGCACCCACAGGGAATAGCTGGAGGGCGGTGGGCATGGACCACAGACCTAACAGTTAATGAAACTCTACGCAGAACAGCCTAAAAATCAAGCTAGCCGTATACTAAAATAAAGGTCTTTATTTTCAGTATTTTTCAGCAGGTTCCAAAAACTCAGCAATTATTCTCTCCTAATAAAAAAAAACATCCTTCTATCCTCCAATCTATAAAAAAAAAGACGCCCCCATACGAATTAATCTTTAAAATGTATATATAAAAACCTTTTTTTTCCTCACCTACAAAAGTCTTCATCTCTCTTCCTTTTACCAACCAGAGCACTAAAATACATATATATATTTTTTCATTTGAAATATTAGTTTAATAAGACATGAGAATAATATTAGGGATACAATTGAGGTTCATTCATTATTTATACGAGCAGCGTGATTTAAAGGACGCATTCGTAACGAAACGGCATCTCACTCCTTATATATTAAAACCAGAAAATACAACGTACGCCTAGAGAGTCTGTCCGCTGATCTGGGATGATGTGATTTAACATACACACTTTATCAAGGCCAGCCTGCTTCATGGAGGAAATTGTGTCTTTTATGTAGAGATATAAATAAGCAAAGCTCATAGCAACTTTAAATTACTTCTAATGTGTTTTACTTATGCTCCCTCAAGAACAATACATGACAATAGCGGGGATATTCGGAGTAATAACATTGGTGCTTTTAGAATTCTTTAGTAGTATTGAGGTAATGTTTTTGTCGCTGTCAGAGAAACTCGGTCTTGAATTGACAGACACTGATATTCAGCACTGTCGTGTTTGGTTCACAGTTGGCTGCAACTGGAGCACCAATTTTGCAAAGAAAGAAAATGTCCCTGAGCAAACAGTGTCTTCCCATTATGTTGTTAGAAAAGTCAAGGCTAAGATTCCGCTCAAGCAAGCAGATGGTTTGCTTGAGAAACTCCTTCCTTCTTAAAGGGGTTGACCACTTTCTGGTTACTGTTGACCGATGTGTTTGTGAGATGATTAGATGGCACTTACCAATATAGCCTTTGTTGAAATTCTGCACCATTTTCTATATTTCATAAGGTATGCCCCCTTGTGAACAGTCTTTTGTGCTGTCCACACAGAGGTCCTATCCATAAGATGGCCGTTGATGGAGGGACCAGGCAAATCACCACCATGTGATGTCTCCTCTATTCAAACACTCCCAACAGAACAAGTAGAGATGACAGGTGCAGGGTCTTTGAATGGAGGAGACATCACATGGACGTAATTTAACTAGTCACATGACGATCAGCGGCCATCTTATGGACAGGACCTATGTGCGGACAGCACAAAAGGCTGTATAAACAAGTGGACATACCTTATAAAATATAGAAAATGGTGCAGAATTTTAGCAAAGACTATATTGGTAAGTGCCATATAATCCTCTCACAAACACATTGGTCAACAGTAGCCAGAAAGTGGTCAACCCCTTTAAAGAACACCAATCCCAAAAATGAATGAGATTTATCAAAATCCAATCAGATTTAATGTGACAGTTTAAATGGGAGGCAGTTGGCGCCCTAAATGGACACTTCTCCTTTGCCGAGATAATCCATCCCACCTCACAGGTGTGCCTTAGACTGCCCACAATAAAAGGCCACATCTGGTGGCCACACCAGATGCTGACTGGTTTTCTGACCCCCCCCCCCCCCAGTAAGGCAAAACTGTGCACATTTCAGAGTGGTCTTTTATTGTGGGCAGTCTAAGGCACACCTGTGCAATATTCATACTGTCTAATCAGCACCTTAATATGCCACACCTGTGAGGTGGGATGGATTATTTTGGCATAGGAGAAGTGCTCCCTAATACAGATTTAGACAGATTTGTTGACAATATTTGAGAGTAATGGGTCTTTTGTGTATGTAGAAAATGTTTCAGATCTTTGAGTTCAGCTCATGCAAAATGGCAGCAAAACCGAAAGTGTTGCGTTTATATTTTTGTTCAGTGTATATACTGTATGTGAGTCCAGAATTCATGGTAACTGGATCTTCTGCCTGGCCAACCCTGGCTTTGATAAGCGAGCAGCAGCCTTTATGGACAACTTTGATAAGCAGAACAGGGTGTTGTGCTCCGAGCACCACCCCACCAGATGAGAGCTTCTGCCACTGTGCCCTATCACGACCATACTCTCTATGTGCACTTCTCCACCTTATATTTTAGTTTCCTAGAATGTGAGCAGGACTGGTTACCTCCACTTCCAGAGCTGCCCTGCCTAGGGGGGTGAGGAAGAGAGGCCTCGCTACACTAAGTTCTGGAGGCTCACATCATTACCATCCACTGTTGAACACCCCCCTAGGCAGCACTGAAAGAGGAGGCAACTAGCCCTGCTTACATTCTAGGACAGGTTGCTGGTGGCAATTTTAAATCATTCCTGGAGAACCCCCTTGAACGTTTCGACCCTTTCGAAAAACACATCGGAGACATTTATGAAGACAAGTCTTTTACATGCTGGTCTTAATCTATCTTCAGCTGGAGTCAGATGCGCCACAATTATTAAGAGGGACACACTTTTTATAATTGTGGTTCATCTGTGCAGGTCCATACGCTAGAACTGAAATGTCCAACAGCAAGGGAGCTGGTGCTGATTTCAGGAGTGATCAATGCAAGTTTAGCTAGGTGTAGATTATTTTAAATGTGGAGGGCTGGCTGTGCCCATCCCCACACTGCCCACACTACGTCCCACTCCATCTACTTCTTGGAAAAGTGGCAAGAGGTGCTGAAAACTCAGAAAGTCACATCATTTTGTGCAAGCTGGGTGTGCGCTTAGCTTTGTGACATTTTGACGATAATTTTCTGGCGTACAGAGGATGATGTCCTCCATTGGGGCAGGTTTACTTATCCTTTTTAAAATGTAGACAGTGTAAATGAGAGAGGAGCTGTGGGTAATATTTTTTGGCTGCATATATCTATCTAAAATTACATATGCCGAATTGCAACAAAAGTACACCAAATTTTGGTTTAAATTCTGCCAGAATTGATGTGCAGCCACAATAGTAAATGTGGGATATCTTGTTCCTTGTACGTATACTTAATGTTCCAATACAGCTGTAACGGATCTCCTGGCACCCCGACTGGGTACCTCCGTTGATGGATGCTCCTAGTGCTTCCCGAGGGCTCCAAACACTCAACTTGACACCATAACCACCACAGACCCCACGAACCGCCGCAGCTTGGTTGGGGTCTTACCATCCCCCACCCACGCTGGACCCAAGACCGGGCTTCAGCTTCCAGTGGGTGAACCTCTCCTAAATCAAGAGAGCAGGAACCATGAACAAGTTCTTACAAGAGCTTATACTCAGGGGAGTATTGTGATATAGCAATCCCCAAGAGTGTAGCTATCCCATCTCCCAAACATGAGCCAAAACTTCATGAAGGGGTAAAGCAGGTCTCCTTATTGAACACACAAGCATTGACTTATATATACATTTTCCAACAAGGGTACCACCCCCGTGGACCTGGTTGGGAACTGAGGACATAACATAGCAGCCAATCCTTTACAGTTTTACAGTTTAAACACAAAAACGATACATTCTACAAACACAATGGCATTGTCTGTGACGCAATTAACAAACACAATGGCATTGCCTGTGGCGCACTCAATAACAGAATAGGCATTGTCTTTGACGCAATCAACAAAATACAATTACCAAAACACAATGGGCTCTGCCTGTGATACAATTACCAAACATAATGGGCTAACTTAATCACTCATAGGCAGAAAACACAAATTTTTTCATGCATGGCTATCCTGCCCAAAACAGTTCCACAGATTTAGGCTGTGCGGCCGGTCTACCTTCTCCTTCAAAGTTAGTATATGGGCCATAATCTTGAGGCAAGAGGCTGGCAAACAGGCCCCTCCAAAACCCAGTGGCGAGGTTATTTTTGCCACACATCTCCCTTTCCCAGGGAAGACTAACCAGATACCTAGTTTCGCCACAATAGCATATAACCCGGAGCAGCTGAGGGACTGAGGACAGGTGAGTGGGTTTTTATATGTTATAAGGGTTTTCCGAGATTTTAATACTGATGACCTGTCCTCTGGATGGGTCATTAGTATCTGATCGGTGCGGGCTGTGAGCGTTGCGGTCTTCTTCGTGCTCATCGGCGCCATACATTGTATAGTGGCTGTGCTTGGTATCATGCTCAGCCCCAATCACCTCTATAAGGCTGAGCTGCACCTAGGCCACGTGACTGATAAACGTGTAATCACTCGGCCTAGGGAAAGCTGAGAGAAGGCCACAGCACTACTGTGAGCACTGCTGCCATCTCAAACAGCTGATTGTCAGGGGTCCCAGGTGTCAGACCCCCAACGATCAGATACTGATGATGACTTAACATGAGGACAGGCCATAACTATTAAAGCATAACTGTCACATTTAGACCCTAATTTAATTTTTCATATATGTAGTTACTAATAACATGATATTCCAGAATACAGTTACTATTAGACTGACTTACCCCATATTTAATAAGATTCAGCCCTTAGCAACCAGTCTGCATAAAACTTCAATTTCACTATTCAGTTAAGATGGCGGCCACTGCCCTCACCCTGAGGCTAATCCCGCCTGCCCTCACTAGCCAGTAACAATAGCCCCCCAAAAGTGTCAGTAACCAGAGCCCTCCCCCTAAAGGGTTAATCTCCTGCAGCACAAAGGGGTCCTCTTACCACATGCTGCTTTCATTTATAAACTGAGCAGACGGCAGATCTCCCTTCCCTGGTCTGCGCTGCTCCAACTCTGGATTCTCCAGCTCTGCTGAGTGAGGGAGCGTCTGCCAAGCGCAGGGAGAAGTGCACACAGCCCAGGCACTGTTATCAGCTGCTGGGGAGGACCTGGCTTTAATCATTTACTTACAGTCCCTGGCTGTCAGTAATCTGACCCTGCACGCTGCGTGCTTGTCTACAGATAGACGGACCATGCCTAGCAATCCTATTTTAAGCACAGGTAAAAGCACGCAGTACAGGGAACAAAAATGTGGAATTAAGTGGTAATTGAATACACAGTGAAAAGTTGAAATAGGGCCACCAAGGTGATATTAATCACCACAATCCAATACTCCCCAAAAAATATATACGACAGTTATCCTTTAAAATCCCAGAAAACACATTTAAGGGGCACAGGTAAGGACCCCAGTGGTTGTTTGCTCCAAGGCTGGACAACCCTTGTAATAACACACGGGCTAATGTAATTCACCTTCTATACATGGTGTCTCTATTGTTATATTTGTCATTCTAATATTATACACCAGTCTTACCGGATAAGACAGTGGCTCTACATACTGTAGGTTGAGTTTTTTTTCTTAAAATTTATAATCTAATTAAAATGATCAAATAATAATCTCTCTAATTAAGATCATAAATTGTTTTTATCATTGCTAAAACATTATGGCCAAAAATAATGATACAATGGATAATGCCATATGCTGTACTTTGTTTCCCTCTACTAAGAGACGGTTGTATTATTTATTAAACTGCCATTCAATGTGCTGCCGCTCTGTTATCCTGCTGCACTGGATGACAATGCCATCTGCTTCTACTGCAAAGCAATGCTGGGTTTTGCCCCATTGTATATTTTATTAAACTGCCATTCAGTGTGCCACCACTGTGACATCCTGTTTAATCCTGAGTGCCATTTCTTGTACTACTTCATGGAGCCTGTAAATACTATACCCGGTTAAATAAATGCAAATAATATAACTGTTGTGATAAGGTGGACAGTGCGGGAAGAGGTGTATATCCCACTTAGACACCTCAACTGGTTGGGATAGCTAAAATAAGGGAGGTAATAGTCTCAGCAGCATGTAGGTAGCTGAGACAAGATTCTTGTTAGTGTATTCTGGGACGGATTTTAGTTGGATTGGCAGATAGGATTGGAAGTGGGATCTGCCAATCCACACCCTTCCAGCACGGGTGTTCCCTTGGACCAGAGAGGATCACAGGTGAGGTCTGCGATAATCAGACTGGGAGAAAGATCCTCCCAGGGTGCCAGTTAGGGGGAATGTACAGACAGAGGCCTGGTGAGGCTCTGTCAGTGTGGTCTCGGAAGGGCCACGGGGCTAGGTGCTAGCCGGAACTTTGGGGGACGCCGTGACGCCTGGGAACAAGGCTCACGAGACCAGAGTCGGGAGGACTACTGGGCCACAATCCTCCAGAATGTGTTGAAGGGTCACAGCCCAGAAACTGCGGGACTGTATGGCTGGAGAAAGCTGCATTTATGTTTCATGTGTGAACACGCTAGTTATAGGTGAGTCAGGGATCATGTTATATGTTGAGGTAGAGCCCAGACGGGAAGGTTTTAATTTTATATCGTTTTTGCTGGTGCTGGTATCAAAATAAATGCACTGCTTGGACATTCAACACCGTTGTCAGCGAGAATATTGTGACTGAGACCCCAGAGATAGAGCTAATTCCTCACACTGCTTAGCAAAATCTTACCTGTTTTTCCAAAATTCATTATTGGGTGAAATAAAAAAATAAAAAGATTCTAAAATAAAAATAAATGTAAAATAAAACAATCCAACATAACCTAAAATAGATTTTGGAAACTACCGTATTTTTCACTCTATAAGACACACCTAGGTTTTAGAGGAGGAAAAAAACACCTCAGATCAGACCACAATCTTCATCAGACCCAGGGCTGATTCTAGCTTTTCTGCTGCCTGAAACGAAAAATGAAATGGCAACCCCCCTTACCCCTCCCTCAGTGCTTTGTGGCCAGGGTAGGGGAGCACCTAGCCTTTCTGCTGCCTGAGGTAAAATTTGAAACATCACCCACATGCCAAATTCTCAACCTACCCCATTCCCTCCAGATCGGCGGGGGTCAGACCCCCGACACCCCCGCCAAACAGCTGTTTGAAGAAAAGGCAGCACTGTGAGAGCTGTTTTCTCTGCTCTGTTCACCTGTTTACCGCAGTAGTGAGCAGCTAAACAGAGCAGAGAAGGCAGCGCTCGTATGGAAAAAAAGAAGACAACCCCTTTAAAGACATACTTGGACCCCCATATCAGACCCCCATTAGATCTCCAGGCCCCCATTAGACTTACAGACCCCCCATATCAGACCTCAGACCCCCATTAGACCTCAGATCCCCCATATCAGACCCCTATTAGACCTCCAGGCCCCATATTAGACCCTTATTAGATCTCCATGCCCCCATATCAGACCCCCATTGAGACCCCCATTTCAGACCTCAGACCCCCCATATCAGACTGTAACATAAATAAATTAACTTATCTCTCCTGCTTCGCTGCTCCTCTCCTAGTCCGGTGGTCTCACCGTTTGCTTCTCTTCTCAGGGCCCACGCTGCAGTCACCATAATGGAAGCTCTCACTAGTACTCCCTTTATAAGATGCATTGCATCTTATAAAAGGAAAAGTACAGCACCACTGGCAAGGGGGCATCGGCCACAGGCTGCGCCGATGCCGCCCCTTCAAAGCCAGCACAAGATGCCGCCTGAGGCGAGATTCTCATCTCGCCTTATGGCAAAAGTGGGCCTGATCAGACCCCCAAAACAGACCTCCAGTATTCATCAGATCCCCTATCTTCATCAGTCCTCAGATCAGACCCCAGTCTTCATCAGACCCCAGATCAGACCCCAATACATTTTTTGTTATATACATGTAATGTAATAATCCAATTTGTTGCTGGATACATAGGTAAATTGACACATAATAGAACAACCACAGACGTCATGGAGAGGAGTTAAATCATGCAGGGTTGATGAGAGTCAGGATATATAGAACAGAAAGTTCACAGAGGTGTTTCTGTACAGAATATGGCCAGATAGATGTATCTCAATGGGGTATGTTAGTGACATCCATCTTGGTCGTAAGTGGAAACCATAAGTGGATTTAGTGTATGCACTTAGCGCAATTGTGTATATACTGGGTTATTGACCACATCTATCCGTGTATCCTATACAGAGTTTGTCATATATGGGTAAGTAATAGAGTAATAGACAAGAGTGGTGTATATGTAGTGTCCCACTAGGTAAATGTGGGCACTACACAAGGGTCAATATGGCCACGTTATTCTCCACCTCCTGTGGAACATGGTCATTGCATTTTATATGATGTTTTCATGTATGTTTCCTGTTATCTCCTGTACCAGGCCTGTTAGGGGTAGTTCCTCCTCCTAGACAGTAGAGGGAGCTAGGGAACCCCTAGTATATATAGTTAGGCCCAGACAGGAAAGAGTCAGTGCAGTATAGTCCAGGAGGCTAGTTAGTGCAGTCTAGCCTGCCTGAGTTTGCTGAGCAAAGAAGCTCAGAAGCTGCCATCCAGGGGAAGAGTTTGCCTCCTGAGAAACCAAGTTCCTATGAAAAGTACAGTGCAGAGACAAGTTTATTTCCAGCCAAACAGAGAGCTGAAGGGCAGAAGGATATTCAATAGCAAGGAGACATATACCAGAGGAAGGGTTTCCCTACCCAAGTATAAAGCCAGCAATAGGGCATTGGAGTAACCCAGACAGGACCTGAGGAAAAGTGCAGCCTGATCTGTAAGTGTTTATGCCCTCTGAGTATCTTGCAAAGACTTTGCCTGCCGTTTTGTATCAAGCCTGCCTGTATTCAACCTTTTGACATATGGAACCAACTAAAGACTGTAAATAGTTGAACTGTTTCAGTAAAAGGAAGTTCTGGTTTACTGCAACTTGTGTTCCTCAATTATTACTACAATAAATCGGTGTGCCACCGTTACCGGCACTGGCGTCACGAACTTAAAGGGATCTTGCCACCGGCACATTAAAAACCTGCAACACCCAGGGCACCTCACCTACCACCCGGCCTAGGTCCCTATACACAGAGAGTGCCCCAGAGGATCCATGTGCCAGCCTCTCCATCACTGCTGTACGCCTGCCCAGGGTATATGAAAAACTGTGACCACCAAAAACACCCTCGGTTAGTAACTACCCCTGTGACCTCACCATCGCTCAAACCCTTCAGGGCTGCGTACTGCATATATTTCGCTTTGTGATATATGGCCCTGATCCATTATAGGAGATTAAATGGAGGGGGATTTATAGACAGAAAAGGGGGGCATGGAGAGGGGGAATGAAGGATTAGCAATTAAGAAACAAACAGGGAAGAAATGAAAGAGATATATGGATTATGGGAGTAAAAGAAGAGTTAGTGGAAGAGTAGGGGAAGAGATAATCTCACCCTCACCAGACATAATATTTTTTTCTCAGTGGGTCTGTAGGAAGAAAAACAAAGGAATGTTAAGACCATATTCCCATCATCATCCAATTACTTCATACATTGATTAAAAAAAAGGTCACATTCGCGGTTCAGTCCATTGGGTGAAAGTGTCCCTAGTTTATGGATCCAAAATGCCTCCCGCTGTCTTAAGAGGAGTATCCGATTGCCTCCTCTCCTGGATGATTATTAATCCTGACCTTGCCCTTGTTGGAACTTAGGAGATTTGCACCCTAGGTCTGCACCCTAGCAAGGTCGGTGTGTATTGTGCTAGTGGAGGAAGAGAGAAGAAGCTACATCACCAGGGTTGCCAACTGTCCAGAAATTTCTGGACAGTCCCTAAAAATAGGCAATTTTTATGTCCGTGAAAAAAAATGCGTGTGCTGGTGATATTTTTGAGGCTGGAGGAATTTGACTACATTATCTTGGTGGTAATTATCATAATTTTAATGCTCATAGTAAATGCTTGAAATGAGTTTTTATCAGTATATGAAGCTATAGACATGTACTACTTATAATCTTTATCATTCATCATGCTTTTCCAATTTGTAAAAAATGTTGGCTGTCCGCGATTCTGGGATAAGTTATCCAGAAAAAAAGAAAAACTGTGGTTGACAACCCTGGTGCTCACTCCTCAGAGGTTAAGGCCTTCATCCCAGAGAATGACTATCTTTGAGAAAACCATCTCTACTTTACAGTATTCCAGGAAAAGAGAAAGGAAAGAACCAGGAAGGTCCCGAATCTGCATGGCCAAGCATTGGAGTCTGTCAGTAAGGTATTTGCTGTTTAAAGCTGAGACTTTACTGCAGTGAGAGGGACATTGCTAAATCACCCTTCACACTTGGATGTAGCCTGGCCAGTCATATCTTAATCCTGTACCTCTCAGCTGGAAATTATAACCACCATAGTAATAATAATATTGCCTGCCTTAGATTCTTTGGAGAGACAGAGGGAAGGAGTACTACAATCCCCATTGTGGCCTATATCCATACATTGCTATCTGGAAAGATTTGCACAGATAATTATTTGGAACTGTATTTTGATACTTTTGGATGTACTACAACTCCCATTCTGCACTTTAGTAAAGAGACGTTTTTTTTTTCTACTACTGGCCTGGTTACAGACCCAGCACCATATGCTGGCCACAGAGCCTACATCTCCTGCCTTGTACCTGTGCAACACTCATAACAACAAGGGCACCACAACTACCATTAGGCAAGAGCCCCAATATCAGGGTGGCCCCCTATCACTGCCCTGGCCCTAGGGAGCATCAGTGTGAGTTTTCCCACTGTGAGTAATTATTACAGCCAGAGCCACTACCACTCCCATCCTCTGCTCTCACACCTCCTGGGATTTGCGGTATTGGGATCTCTTGTCTGTTTCTCACTAATTTACTTTGAGGTAGTTGCTATGCAACTGCCTTACACCCAAATCTGGTTCTGTTATCAACTTGCTTAGTCTTGTGTTTACTGGGAGGACTTTTTGATTGTTATGCCTTGTAAAGGGCATCTGTCAGCAGACTTGTACCTATAAAACTAGCTGACCTATTGCATGTGCACTTGGCAGCTGAAGGCATCTGTGTTGGTCCTATGTTCATATGTGCCCGCATCGCTGAGAAAAAATATGTTTTATATATGCAAATGGACCTATATGAGCAATGGAGGTGTTGCCATTACACCTAGAGGCTCTGCTCTCTCTGCAACTGCTGCGCCCTCTGCACTTTGATTGACAGCACCTGGCCCTATCAATCAAAGTGGAGAGGGTGCGTTAGTTGCAAAAACAGCATAGCCTTTAGGTGTAACAGCACCGCCCCTCTTACTCCTAGAGGCGTATTTGCATATATTTAAACATAATTTTTCTCAGCAATACAAGCATATATGAACATGGGACCAACACAGACACTTTCAGCTTCCAAGACCACATGTAACAGGTCAGCCACATACAGTACAGACCAAAAGTTTGGACACACCTTCTCATTTAAAAAGAGTTTTCTTTATTTTCATGACTATGGAAATTGTAGATTCACACTGAAGGCATCAAAACTATGAATTAACACATGTGGAATTATATACATAACAAAAAAGTGTGAAACAACTGAAAATATGTCATATTCTAGGTTCTTCAAAGTAGCCACCTTTTGCTTTGATTACTGCTTTGCACACTCTTGGCATTCTCTTGATGAGCTTCAAGAGGTAATCACCTGAAATGGTCTTCCAACAGTCTTGAAGGAGTTCCCAGAGATGCTTAGCACTTGTTGGCCCTTTTGCCTTCACTCTGCGGTCCAGCTCACCCCAAACCATCTCGATTGGGTTCAGGTCCGGTGACTGTGGAGGCCAGGTCATCTGGCGCAGCACCCCATCACTCTCCTTCATGGTCAAATAGCTCTTACACAGCCTGGAGGTGTGTTTGGGGTCATTGTCCTGTTGAAAAATAAATGATGGTCCAACTAAACGCAAACTGGATGGAATAGCATGCCGCTGCAAGATGCTGTGGTAGCCATGCTGGTTCAGTATGCCTTCAATTTTGAATAAATCCCCAACAGTGTCACCAGCAAAGCACCCCCACACCATCACACCTCCTCCTCCATGCTTCACGGTGGGAACCAGGCATGTAGAGTCCACCCGTTCACCTTTTCTGCGTCGCACAAAGACACGGTGGTTGGAACCAAAGATCTCAAATTTGGACTCATCAGACCAAAGCACAGATTTCCACTGGTCTAATGTCCATTCCTTGTGTTCTTTTGCCCAAACAAGTCTCTTCTGCTTGTTGCCTGTCCTTAGCAGTGGTTTCCTAGCAGATATTCTACCATGAAGGCCTGATTCACACAGTCTCCTCTTAACAGTTGTTCTAGAGATGTGTCTGCTGCTAGAACTCTGTGTGGCATTGACCTGGTCTCTAATCTGAGCTGCTGTTAACCTGCGATTTCTGAGGCTAGTTACTCGGATGAACTTATCCTCCGCAGCAGAGGTGACTCTTGGTCTTCCTTTCCTGGGGCGGTCCGCATGTGAGCCAGTTTCTTTGTAGCGCTTGATGGTTTTTGTGACTGCACTTGGGGACACTTTCAAAGTTTTCCCACTTTTTCGGACTGACTGAACTTCATTTCTTAAAGTACTGATGGCCACTCGTTTTTCTTTACTTAGCTGCTTTTTTCTTGCCATAATACAAATTTTAACAGTCTATTCAGTAGGACTATCAGCTGTGTATCCACCTGACTTCTCCACAACGCAACTTATGGTCCCAACCCCATTTATAAGGCAAGAAATCCCACTTATTAAACCTGACAGGGCACACCTGTGAAGTGAAAACCATTTCAGATGACTACCTCTTGAAGCTCATCAAGAGAATGCCAAGAGTGTGCAAAGCAGTAATCAAAGCAAAAGGTGGCTACTTTGAAGAACCTAGAATATGACATATTTTCAGTTGTTTCACACTTTTTTGTTATGTATATATTTCCACATGTGTTAATTCATAGTTTTGATGCCTTCAGTGTGAATCTACAATTTTCATAGTCATGAAAATAAAGAAAACTCTTTGAATGAGAAGGTGTGTCACAACTTTTGGTCTGTACTGTAGGTACACATCTGCTGACAGATGCCCTTTAAATATCTTCTAGTTTCTATGCCTCTTTGTCGAGTAAAGTGAATGCTATGTGCAGTGGTTTCCAGTATCTTTAATCCTCATCCATTGACTTTGTTTGAGTGCATACTAGGATCTGTGGTTCCACAGTGCTTTGAGTTGTGGTTTTCTGTCTGCCTTGTTGGACTTAGCAGTTCAATGTTAGATCCTGCTAGGTCACATAGTTACATAGTTGATAGGGTTTAAAAAGGACATACGTCCATCAAGTTCACACAAGGGATAGGTGGGGACGCGAATCCCAGAAAGAAGTGAGACTCAGATTTCTACACATTTTCATGAGCTTTAATGTTGTTTACTTTTAAGAATTCATCTAAACCCTTTTTAAAACTGTCCACTGTTCCTGTTCTGACCACGTCCTGAGGAATCTATTCCACAGATTCACAGTTCTTACAGTAAAGAAGCTTTGACGCTTCTGGAGACGGAACTTTTTCCTCTCCAGTCGGAGGCAGTGCCCCCTTGTCTTTTGAGGGCATTTTACATGGAACAGTTTTTCACCTTATTTTTTGTATGGCCCATTTATATATTTGTATAGGTTAATCATGTCCCCCCTTAGACGTCTCTTCTCAAGACTAAATAAATTCAATTCTTTTAATCTTTCTTCATAACTAAGACCCTCCATGCCCCTTATCAGTTTAGTCTCTCTCCTCTGTACTTTTTCCAGCTGCAGTGCATCCTTTCCATGGACTGGTGCCCAGAACTGAACTGCATATTCCAGATGAGGCCTCACCAACGCTTTGTAAAGTGGTAATATTACATCCCTGCCCCGTGAGTCCATGCCTCGTTTAATGCATGACAATATCCTGGTGGCCTTAGAAGCAGCTGATTGACATTGTATGCTGTTATTCAATCTATGATCTACAAGGACACCCAAATCCTTCTCTATAAGTGACTCCCCCAGTGTTACATCCCCTAGGACAGTGGTGGCGAACGTATGGCACGGGTGCCAGAGGTGGCACTCAGAGCCCTCTCTGTGGGCACCCACTTCCTGGAAAATTTCTAAGGCCTACCAATATGCCTTAGACATTTTCTGCCATTCATCAGCGCAGGACGTGCTTTGAATGGCGCAAGCAGCGCACTGAATGTAGGCAGGCTATTATAGCCAAATGATAAAGCACATGGAATATATACTATATTGTTATCCAGGTTAAATTGCTGTGTTGGCACTTTTGTGATAAATATGTGGGCTTTGGGTTACAGTTTGGACACTCAGTCCATAAAACGTTCGCCATCACTGCCCTAGGACATAGGAAGCACAGAGATTATTACTACCAGAACTTTACATTTATCCACATTAAACCTCATTTGCCAAGTTGATGCCCAATCATTCAAAGTGTTCAAGTCAGCTTGTAGTTTATAGACATCTTCCATAGACTGTACAGTTCTACACAGCTTAGTGTCATCTGCAAAAATGACGTACTATTATGTCATGGAAGTCAGTGAATTCCCGCATCTTGACGTAATAGTATGTCATGGTGATCGGGCGGGCACCGGAGCTGTGCGCGCCCGATCACTGCAGGGGTCCGGCAGTCCATGATAGCCGGGCCCCTGCTGTATCCGCCGGCATCACTGTAAAAGCTGATGCTGGCAGATTACCCATTCTATACCACGGTCAGCGCTGACTGAGGCATAAAAAGGGTTTGCTGCAGGTGAGGGAGCCCATCGGGTCCCCGCGCTGCTGTGGCGGGGACCCGATGGGTGACAAGGCAGCCCAATGCCGTACAGAGGCTGCCCAATGCCTTGCATGGCATTAGGACCCGCCATCTACAGGGACCGAGAAGATCCAGCCCCAGGCCCATCTCCTAGGAAACCTGTTAGTATATTACTAACAATAGAAAATAGAATAGGCAATAGAAAAAAACACACATATTAGGTATCACAGCGTCCATAACGACCGGCTCTATAAATATATCACATGATCCACCCTGTCCGATAAACACCATTAAAAAAACACAGTGTCAAAAAAAGCCATTTTTGTCACCTTACATCACAAAAAGTCCAACACCAAGAGATCAAAATATGACCCACAAAATGGTACCAATAAAACCGTCACCTCATCCTGCAAAAAATTAAACCCTACGTAAAAAAAAAGCTAAAAAAAATAAAAAAAATATAGCTCTCAGAACATGGAGACACTAAAACATCATTTTTTTTGTTTTAAATATGCTATTATTGTGTTTAAGTGAAATAAATATAAAAAAGTAGACATATTATAATATCACCGCATTTGTAACAACCTGCTCTCTAGAAATATCACATGACCTAACCCGTCAGGGGGAAAAAAAAAAACTGTGCCAAAAAAGCAATTTTTTGTCACCTTACATCACAAAAATTGCAACACCAAGCGATCAAAAAGGCATATGCCCCTCCCCCAAAATAGTACTAATAAAACTGTCACCTCATCCCACCAAAAATTAGACCCTACCTAAGACAATCGGTCAAAAAATAAAAGAAAGCTATGGTTCTCAGACTATGGAGACTCTAAAACCTTATTTTTATGTTTCAAAAATGCTATTATTGTGTAAAACTTAAATAAATAAGAAAAAGTAGACATATTAGGTATTGCCACGTCCGTAACAATCTGCTCTATAAAAAGGTCACATGACCTAAACCCTCAGGTGAACGCTGTAAAAATAAATAAAAACTGTGCCAAAATTACCATTTTTTTGGTCACCTTGCCCCATAAAGTGTAATAATGAATGATAAAAAATCATATATACCCAAAAATGGTACTAATAAAAACGTCAACTCTTCCTGCAAAAAACGAGCCCCTGCACAAGACAATCGGCAGAAAAATATAAAAAATAAGGCGTTCAGAAATTGGAGACATTATTTTTTTCAAAAATGCTTTATAATGTAAAACTGAAACAAACAAAGTAAAGTAGACATATTTGATATCATTGTGTCCGTAACAATCTGCTCTATAAAAATAACGCAAAACGTAATATAGAGCAATTAAAAATCATATGTACCCCAAAATAGTACCAATAAAACTGGCACCTTATCCCCTAGTTTCCAAAATGGGGTCACATCTAATAACCAGTCCAGCAAAATCTGCCTTCCAAAAACGATATGGCTCTTCTTTTCTTCTGCGCCCTGCCATGTGCCCGTACAGCAGTTTACGACCACATGTGGGGTGTTTCTGTGAACCGCAGAATCAGGGTAATAAATATTGAGTTTTGTTTGACTGTTAACCCTCGATGTGTTAGGCCTCATGCACATGACCGTTGTGTGCATCCGTGGCCGTTGTGCCGTTTTCCGTTTTTTTTCGCGGACCCATTGACTTTCAATGGGTCCGTGGAAAAATCGGAAAATGCACCGTTTTGCAGCCGAGGCCGTGATCCGTGTATCCTGTCCGTCAAAAAAATATGACCTGTCCTATTTTTTTGACGGACAACGGTTCACGGACCCATTCAAGTCAATGGGTCCGTGAAAGAACACGGATGCACACAAGATTGGCATCCGTGTCCGTGATCCGTGGCCGTAGGTTGCTTTCATACAGACGGATCCGAAGATCCGTCTGCATAAAAGCTTTTTCTGATCTAAGTTTTCACTTCGTGAAAACTCATTTCCGACAGTATATTCTAACACAGAAGCGTTCCCATGGTGATGGGGACGCTTCTAGTTAGAATACACTGCAAACTTTGTACAAGACTGCCCCCTGCTGCCTGGCAGCACCCGATCTCTTACAGGGGGATATGATAGCACAATTAACCCCTTCAGGTGCGGCACCTAAAGGGGTTAATTGTACTATCATATTCCCCTGTAAGAGATCAGGGCTGCCAGGCAGCAGGGGGCAGCCCCCCCCCCTCCCCAGTTTGAATATCGTTGGTGGCACAGTGTGCGCCCACCATCGCCCCCCCCTCCCTCCCTCTATTGTAATAAATCGTTGGTGGCACAGTGTGCGCCCACCATCGCCCCCCCCCTCCCTCCCTCTATTGTATTAAATCGTTGGTGGCACAGTGTGCCAACCACCATCGCCCCCCCCTCCCTCTATAGCAGTAACATTGGTGGCAGTGTGCGGTCTCCCATTCCCCCCCATCATTGGTGGCAGCGGAGTTCCGATCGGAGTCCCAGTTTAATCGCTGGGGCTCCGATCGGTAACCATGGCAACCAGGAAGCTACTGCAGCCCTGGTTGCCATGGTTACTTAGCAATAGTACAACAGTAGAAGATTCATAGTTACCTGCTTGCTGCTGCGATGTCTGTGACCGGCCGGGAGCTCCTCCTACTGGTAAGTGACAGTTCTTTAGCAATGCGCCGCACAGACCTTTGACTTACCAGTAGGTGGAGCTCCCGGCCGGACACAGACATCGCAGCAGCAAGCAGGTAACTATGAGTCTTCTACTATTGTACTATTGCTAAGTAACCATGGCAACCAGGGCTGCAGTAGCGTCCTGGTTGCCATGGTTACCGATCGGAGCCCCAGCGATTAAACTGGGACTCCGATCGGAACTCCGCTGCCACCAATGATGGGGGGGGGGAATGGGAGACCGCACACTGCCACCAATGTTACTGCTATAGAGGGAGGGGGGGGTGATGGTGGTTGGCACACTGTGCCACCAACGATTTAATACAATAGAGGGAGGGAGGGGGGGCGATGGTGGGCGCACACTGTGCCACCAACGATTTATTACAATAGAGGGAGGGAGGGGGGGGGGCGATGGTGGGCGCACACTGTGCCACCAACGATATTCAAACTGGGGAGGGGGGGGCTGCCCCCTGCTGCCTGGCAGCCCTGATCTCTTACAGGGGAATATGATAGTACAATTAACCCCTTTAGGTGCCGCACCTGAAGGGGTTAATTGTGCTATCATATCCCCCTGTAAGAGATCGGGTGCTGCCAGGCAGCAGGGGGCAGTCTTGTACAAAGTTTGTAGTGTATTCTAACCTGAAGCGTCCCCATCACCATGGGAACGCCTCTGTGTTAGAATATACTGTCGGATCTGAGGTTCACGAAGTAGCTCATATCCGACAGTATATTCTAACATAGAGGCGTTCCCATGGTGATGGGGACGCTTCAAGTTAAAGTATACCATCGGATTGGAGAAAACTCCAATCCGATGGTATAAAAGAACTCCAGACTTTACATTGAAAGTCAATGGGGACGGATCCGTTTGAAATGGCACCATATTGTGTCAACATCAAACGGATCCGTCCCTATTGACTTACATTGTAATTCAGGACGGATCCGTTTGGCTCCGCACGGCCAGGCGGACACCAAAACGAAATTTTTTTCATGTCCGTGGATCCTCCAAAAATCAAGGAAGACCCACGGACGAAAAAACGGTCACGGATCACGGACCCACGGACCCCGTTTTTGCGGACCGTGAAAAAAAACTGTCGTGTGCATGAGGCCTTAAAGGGAGTCCATCATCAGCATTTCACTTTTTTAACCCTTCCCACAGCTCCCTAGCATGCTTACAGTTAATCAAAACATTACCTCTGGCATCTTTCCTGCTGTTATAAATCCAACAAAAACGATCTTTAGAAGATATGCAAATGAGGGCTCGTAAGTGCCCAGGGGCGGTGTTACTCTCTTAGGTGCCCTGCTTGCCCAGCCTTTTCATTGCGTCCCCCCGCACCTTCCTACCCTCCGCCCGCCCATTCTTTCCCTCTGACCACCTTTCTCATAGCTTGTTATTCCGCCGATATCCCGCGCCTGCGCTCTCCATCCATCGGCCGGCGCATACGCACTGCGATGCCCATTCCTTGTACGGCATCACAGTAACTATTGCGCATGCGCCGGCTAACGACGTGAAAACTCAACAAATGAGGCGGTCAATCAGCGCATGCGCATTAATTACTATGATGCCGTACAAGGAATGGGCATCGCAGTGCGCATGCGCCTGCCGACGGACAGAGTGCGCAGGCGCGGGATATCGGTGGAAAAACAAGCTATGAGAAAGGCGGTCAGAGGGAAAGGATGGGCGGGCGGAGGGTAGGAAGGTGCGGGGGGGCGTAACGTTTTGATTAACTGTAAGCATGCTAGGGAGCTGTGGGAAGGGTTAAAAAGTGAAATGCTGGTGACGGACTCCCTTTAAAGAAAAAAATTGATTAAAATGGAAAATCTGCCAAAAAAGTGAAATTTAGACATTTCATCTTCATTTTCCTTTAATTCTTGTGGAACACCTAAAGGGTTTACAAAGTTAGTAAAATCAGTTTTGAGTAATTTAAGGGGTGTAGTTTCTACAATGGGGTCATTTATGAGGGGTTTCCACTATGTAAGCCCCACAAAGTGACTTCAGAACTGAATTGGTCCTTAAAAAGTGGGTTTTGGAAATTATCGTAAACATTTTAAGAATTGCTTCTAAAATTCTAAGCCTTCTAACGTCCTAAAAAAATAAAATTACATTTACATAAGGATGCCAACATAAAGTAGACATATGGGGAATGTTAGGTAATAAATATTTTATGAGGTATCACTTTCTGTTTTAAAAGCAGAGAAATAGAAATTTTGCAAATTGCGAATGTTTTGAAATTTTGGGTAAATTTGGGATTTTTTTCATAAATAAAGGTGAAATATATTGACTCAAATTCATGACTATCACGAAGTACAATGTGTCACGAGAAAACAGTCTCAGAATGGCCTGGATAAATAAAAGTGTTCCAAAGCTATTACCACATAAAGTGAGACATGTCAGATTTGCAAAAAATGGCCTGGGCAGGAAGGTGAAAACTGGCCCGGGGTAGAAGGGGTTTATAAATAAATTAAATAATAGAGGACCCGGCACTGAACCTTGGGGTACACCACTTATAACCCGGGACCATTCTGAATAGGAATCATTGACCACAACTCTCTGTTTTCAATCCAATTACAAACTATACTTTCCAAGCCTATAAAGGTCCATTCACACGTCCGTAAGTGTTTTGCGGATCCACAAAACACGGACACCTGCAATGTGCGATCCGCAATTTGTGGACAGCACATCACAGACACTATAATAGAAAATGCCTTTTCTGGTCCGCAATTGTGGACAAAAATAGGACATGTTCTATTTTTTTTCAGGAACAAAATTGCGGATCCCGAAAAAACTGATCCCGAAAATGTGGATGCGGATCCCGAAAATGTGGATGCGGATCCAGGAAATGTGGATTTGCATCCGTTCCAGCCCCATTGAAAGTGAATGGGTCCGCAAATTGCGGAACGAATGCGGACCCAAATTACGGACGTGTGAATGGACCCTAAACCTTACTTTACCTATTAAACGTCTATGAGGGACAGTATCAAAAGCCTTTGCAAAATCCAGAAACACTACATCCACAGCCGCCCCTCTGTCCAGGCTTCTACTTACCTCCTCATAAAAACAAATCAGGTTAGTCTTATAATTCCTGTCCTTGGTAAACCCATGCTGGCTATCACTTATAATATTGTTTACCGTCACATACTCCTGTATATAGTCCCTTAAGAGTCCTTCAAACATTTTTCCCACAACAGAAGTTAAATTAACTGGTCTATAATTACCTGAGGAGGACCTAGATCCTTTTTTTATTTGGGCACCACATTTGCCTTGCGCCAATCACTTGTCACTGTACCAGTACCTAGAGAATCTTTAAGGTTTATTCCTCTCACCTACACTCATTGCTTTCCACCCTTTTCCCTTTGTTGTATGCTCTCTGCTCTATTGCTGGACTCCCTCTCTCTCGTTCATTACTATCATTATCCAGTTCTTCATCTTTTATTGGTGAGTTTATTATTCTGTATAGGTTATGTACTTCATATATATTTTTTACAACTATCTGGTTGTTTCATAATTGTTCTCTACTCAAGTCTTGAAGGTATCAAGGTTCCAAGAGCCATTGATTAGGACTTAGGAATGGTGTCTGTTCTGCTGTAGGTGAAGTTCTGCGTTCTTGAAAACAACTGGCGTTATTATACCTACTACAATACATTGTCCTCAATTGGCTGTACTATATATAGTATATGGCATTATTATTTGGGTACAATATAGCTCTGTTATTAACATAAGGGCCCCCTACAATATGTTTTGCCCCGGAGCCTCAGTAGCTTTGTCTTAGAACACGTTATGCTTTTATTCTAAGCTATAGATTTCATCTACACATAGGTTAATTAGATATCAATGAGGCAAACATAAAAAATCCACATAACGTCTATATATAAATAAAAAACTAGCATACATTAAATATATATCAAATCACCCCATTAAATGAAGAGCCATAACATAATATCTCAATAAGGAAAAATCAGACAATAAAAGACAGCCGGGCATTACTGCCCACTCCTGTGGCGTAATTATCCTGCTTATTGCTCGTGGTTGGGGGTACTGGAGATTATTATTATTATTAACAATATCATCTTAATTAAAGGTACATTTCATATTTAAACCGTTCACCCCTCCATATACAAGGAAGGAGTCTCAAAGGGATATGGTAGGGTTACAGCAATGTCCACAATGTGCATCGAAGTACACAATTACACGTTAGGAAATTGTATGAGATTTTTCTGTACAGATTTATTATTTGACAATTAATAGAAATATAAAGGGTTCTCATCAGGATTCAGCTTTTGATGTTTTATTGAATTAATTCCACATCTACAAATTAAGCAACATATTCTTATTCTGTTCTTGGTGCAGCACAGGGGTTAACAAGGAATGAAACTTTATTATTTATGTTATTTGTATTAGATTCATGTTATTATAATTTTAGTATTATTTTCTATTCTATTAAATATGGTTCTTACTTCCTTTTAGTATATTCAATACTGATGGTCTATCCCCAGTCTAGGTCATTAATATTGGTGGCGGTCGGACTCCTGGCACCGTTACAGCAGCAGCCCATGGCTGATACTGTTAGGCTCACTAGCCCCAGCTCTCCAGTCCCCATGGTCCTGCTTCTTTCTCTTCGCTTTTTCTTGGTGGTTCCAGTCGTCGGGCTAGCTGTGTCTCTCCACGCCGGCTGCAGCCTGCTGCTTGTCGGCTAGCCCTTTACCGCTCTGCCTGTAGGGCAAGCTTGAATGCCCTCTTTGGCTCTTAAAGGGCCAGCAGGAGCACTCTATTGTTTACCAGCCTAGGGCTGACCACTCTGGGGTATTTGAGGCACATTTCCCTGTAAGAGGGTGCCTGAGCAATAGGTTCTAGTCTGCTAGTGTCCTGCAAAGGTGTGCTGTTCTATGCTTGTCTGCCTATATACTGACTTCTGCCTGAATTCCAGATTTGACCCTTTACTGCCCAATCTGACCTTCATCTAATCTCCTTACTGAGCCTCAGCTGTTCACCCTGACCTCAGACTGTTTATCAGATCATTTGAACTCTGCCAGCCCTGATAACGGCCTGCTCCCTGACCATGGTTGTGCCCAATCCATTGGTGCTCTGCACCGGTGTCTCCTAACCCCTGTTGGTCAGCTGTCATATGAACAGAGACTACTTTAAGAGGTAGCAGCCTGGTGATTTCCTGTAGTGAAGTCTAGATCTCTGTATAGGAGTTAAGGGATAACGCTCTTAGGAGCTTCGCCAAGCCAAATCTGTTCAAGTAACACAGTAGATCCACATCTGCTTTGTGACCCCCCCGCCCCACGATTAGTTGTTTGAAGAGGCCATGTTGCTCTTGTATATGCTGCAGCCTCTTTCTAGGCCCATTACAGTCACATTCATTGGTCACATGGCCTTTGTGCAGCTCAGTCCCATTCAAGTGAACGGACCCAGGCTTCAACACCAAGCACTGCCGGGATACAATGCATGGCACTGTTTTTAGCTTCCTGTGAGGAGGCTGCAGTGCTTTTCTAACTGCTATGAGCAGGGGTGTTGGAAGTCGGATCCGCACCAATCAGATATTGATGGCCTATCCAGAGCACAGGCCACCAGTATTGAATTCCCGGAAAACTTGTTTAATATATTAATTATATTTTTATTAAACACTCATGTTCATCTATAAAGAGAAATCACAAAGCATAATCGTGCACCAACAGGTCTTGCTCAGTGGCAAAGTACCGGTATATGATGTATCAAGAAAGAAGAAGTTTCATGGCACTCTGCCTTTCACTAGTCCAGCACTTTATTGTTCTGTCTTCAAGTATTACTAGTAAGCAAACAGGATAAAATGCAGCATAGGGAAGGCCTGGAGAAAAGCATCGGGAAGGCCTGGAGAAAACATATGAGGATAGAACAATTAAGTGGTGCGCTAGTTAAAGGGTGAGTACTGGGAACATCTATCAGTGTCAGAATATTATATTATTCAGCATTATTGATTACCAGAACTGATTCTAGCATTATTTTACAATTCTTTAATATTATTTCATTTAGTATTATTATACTAAATAAGATATAAGGGGTGTATAGGACTTGTACATGAACAGTAGGATTATTTTTTGTTAGGCTAATTTCACACTCGCGTTTGGTGTGGATCCGTCATGGATCTGCACAGACGGATATGTTCAGATAATACAACTGTCTGCATCCGTTCAAAACGGATCCGTTTGTATTATCTCTAACATAGCCAAGACCGATCCGTCTTGAACACCATTAAAAGTCAATAGAGGACAGATCTGTTTTCTATTGTACCACATTGTGTCATAGAAAGCTGATCTATCCCCATTGACTTACATTGTGTGTCAGGATTGATCAGTTTGGCTCAGTTTCGCCAGACGGACACCAAAACGCTGCAGGCGGCATTTTGGTGTCCGCCTCCAAAGCGGAATGGAGATGGAACGGAGGCAAACTGATGCATTCTGAGCGGATCCTTTTCCATTCAGAATGCATTAGGGCAAAACTGATCCGTTTTGGACCGCTTTTAAGAGCCCTGAACGGATCTCACAAACGGAAAGCCAAAACTCCAGTGTGAAAGTAGACTAAGCGTTATTTTTACAATACTTAAAGGTAATCTGCCATCAGTTTTATGCGTCCTGACGAAGGGCAACATAAACTAGTGACAGATCTTCTTAGCAAAATGCTGGGTTACTTTGTTTTATTGATCCAGCCATTTTGCTAAAATCTTGTGCTAAACAGCTCGAGTGCATGCTGAACGAGTCTCCATATTTATGAGCTCCTGGCTCTCCACGCCCACCTGCTGCTGATTTATATGTAAAAGACTGTCAATTGGCAACCCCCCTCCCCTCACACCTTACTGGACTTGTAAAGAGGAGGTTACCTGTTTCCCAGCGCTGGCTCCCCGCTCCTTCTCCTCCTAACCTCCCATCCTCCACCGAGCTCTCTCGATGTAAACATCCTGTTTAACATCACCATTCACAGGCCGAGGCGGAGACCAGATCCGCTTGCATCATGTGACCATTTGTCATGATGTAAGGGGAGCAGGTCACTGCCTTGGCCAGCGGCAATATCAAACCAGATGCTTACATCGAGAGAGCCCGGCGGAGCATCGCAGGCCTGGAGGAGAAGGAGCAAGGAGCCAGAGCCTGGACGCAGGTATGTAATCTTCCCTTTACAGATCCGGTCAAGTGGGGGGTAGTCAACCCCACCCCATTCTTGTGTAACCCATATCTTAACTTTTCCTTATCCTTAAAGGGGTTTTGCCACTTCAGCAAATAGCATTTAATATGCAGAGAAAGTTTCCATGGTTACGACCACTCTGCAGTCCAGCAGCATGGCCGTGCTTACACACTATAGAAAAAGCACCAGCCTATGTGCACTCCCACAGTCCCGGTTACTAGAGAGGCCGTCACTAGTTGGCATTTTTTCTTATAGTGTGCAAGCACGACCACCACTGATGGATTACAGGGTGGTTGTAACTATGGAAACGAGCAGTGTATAATGTGAAAAACGAATCCAGCCAGCAAAGGAAGCAATATAGACAATCACAGTGCCTTGTATTAACTTTCTCTACATGATAAATGGATGTGGACAGCACACATATAATATTCGTGTGATGTCCACATGTTTTTGCGGCCCCATGGAAATGAATGGGTCCGCACTTCATCCTTAAAAAATGCAAACCGAAAATAAGTTTGTGTGCATGAGGCCTAAGTGTGTATACATATGTACATAGCTCTCAGTCACTGATAGTTGACCAGGGGCGGTCTTAAAGTGGTTGTCTCACTTCAGCAAGTGGCATTTATCATGTAGAGAAAATTACTAATGTATTGTGATTGTCCATATTACTTCCTTTGCTGGCTTGATTCATTTTTCCATCACATTATACACTGCTCGTTTCCATGGTTACAACCATCCTGTAATCTATCAGTGATGGTCGTGCTTGCACACTATGAGAAAAAATGCCAGCCTCTCTGGTGGCTGGGACCCTGAGAGCACATATAGGCTGGTGACTTTTTTCTATAGTGCACAAGCACGGCCATGCTGCTGGACTGCAGGGTGGTCGTAACCATGGAAACTTTCTTTGCATAATAAATGCTAATTGCTGAAGTGGCAAAACCCCTTTAACTCTTTAATATTATATTATTTGTTATTTTCTATCATATTAACAATTATAATTATTATTTTTGTCAATATTATTTTAGTACGGCTGTAAAAGGGAATATTAATTAATATTTTGTGTTAATATCAATAATTAATATTCATGAATAAGCATGAATCGTCTATTGATAACTCCACCTATTTATACTATAAATACTAAGCTAACTTCCTTGTTGCACTTTGAATTGAACTACGTGCGCTATGTTACTACTACGGCGGCGACTACTACAATAAATTACTATACCCTGTACTATGAACAAATAACTTATTTATTACACAATAACAGGTCTACAGTCTAATTATTACTATAACTAAATATATTTATAATAATGGACATATAAATATATATACTTATAATCGCACACAGTAATATATTAAAGGGAGTCTGTCAGCAGATTTACCCCTTTTTAACAGTTGCCATTATGCTGTAGCCGCAAAACAGACGATTAACACGGTACCTTTAAACGCTTTGGTGGACTTTTAAATCTGCAAAAAACGAACTTTGATGAGGGCTCGCAAGTGCCCAGGGCGGAGTCCACCGTGTTGGAGCCCAGGCAGCTCTGCCTCTTCGGCTCTTATCCCCGCCCAGCCTCCTCCTCTGCTCGCCTATCTGTTGTCTCTCCCCCTCAGCGAGATCCCGCGCCGACGCGATGACTTCCTTGGCCGGGGCATGCGCATAAGCTACTGCGATGCCGTGTCAGCAATGGGCATGGCAGTGCGCATGCCCCGGCCAAGGAAGTTATCGCGTCGGCGCGGGATCTCGCTGAGGGGGAGAGACAACAGATAGGCGAGCAGAGGAGGAGGCTGGGCGGGGATAAGAGCCGAAGAGGCAGAGCTGCCTGGGCTCCAACACGGTGGACTCCGCCCTGGGCACTTGCGAGCCCTCATCAAAGTTCGTTTTTTGCAGATTTAAAAGTCCACCAAAGCGTTTAAAGGTACCGTGTTAATCGTCTGTTTTGCGGCTACAGCATAATGGCAACTGTTAAAAAGGGGTAAATCTGCTGACAGACTCCCTTTAACAAAACTACAATACACCTAACTACACTAAACACAATACAATATCTTACACAATTCCACCCCCAAACTCTACCTAAAAATACACTTTACACACACACTATTTAGCAGCCCACCCTCCTGGCTATACACTGTCCCTATGGGGAAAACAAGGGGTTAATTACAATACCAGAACAGGATGGCAGGGGTAAGGGGTTGATGCAGTGGAAATGGCACTGCAGGGGAGCAGTGAAGGGGTTAATGATATTAGTGGCAGTGGGAAGGAAAGGGTTAATATTGGGATGCAGGGGATAAGCTGTGGGCTATGGCAGGAAGGGGTTAATGCAGGGGTATATAGGGATTGGTGGCAGTGGGCAGCAGGGGTTATATACATTGGTGGTAAAGGGAATAGGCAGGGAAATACGTTGGTGGTATAGGGGTTAATGATACTTAGCACTAATGCGCGTCTTCCAGGGGTTGCTCGTCTTAGGGGATAATTCTCGCAGGGGCTGTACGGCTCAACTTGACTCCCTGAGCGCAGCACCACCGGGTTATTTAAAACCAGCTGCGCTCGCTCCTGAGCAGCCCGTGCTGCAGGCGCCCGCCTGAAAGCAAGTCCATATGGGCTTGCGCGGTGATATGACGTCACGCTTCCAGGCGGGGGGATGTTTTGATCCTCCCGCCTGTGAAGTGACCACGTATCTCCGGCGTGGTAATTACTGCGCCGGAGATACGCAGCAGTGGAAAATGCAAAGCATCTCCGGCACTGCCGGAGGTGCTATAAAAAGGCAGAGGATCTATTGATCCTCTGTTCTTTGAAGTGGCCGAAACTGGACATGATTGTCCAGTCACCTAGGTGTCATTTCCCTCCTGCAGGCGCGCTGGCATGCGCCTGCAGGAGGGAAATCAGCTGGAGGGGGGCACTCGTGATTGGGGGAAATAATAGAAGTATATATATCTATATAGATAATTGGGTCATATATATATATATATGTATATTATATATCATACCTATATGCACCCCCTGGGGGATATTATTGGGTCACATTAAATATAGAAGTATATATATATATATATATATATATATACAGATGCATGCATTAACTGCGGCATATATATATATACATACATACATACCTGGGGCACAAAAAATATATACAGACATGCATATAATACTAGGCCATACCATATACTGGGCCAACATACACCTACATGGGACATATTGGCAAATACTGGGCCCATACAAACATATACACAGGGGATATACACTCACCTAAAGAATTATTAGGAACACCTGTTCTATTTCTCATTAATGCGATTATCTAGTCAACCAATCACATGGCAGTTGCTTCAATGCATGTAGGGTTGTGGTCCTGGTCAAGACAATCTCCTGAACTCCAAACTGAATGTCAGAATGGGAAAGAAAGGTGGGCTACAACAGCAGAAGACCCCACCGGGTACCACTCATCTCCACTACAAATAGGAAAAAGAGGCTACAATTTGCACGAGCTCACCAAAATTGGACTGTTGAAGACTGGAAAAATGTTGCCTGGTCTGATGCCCTGGATGTGCATCCCTCAAATCTCCATCAACTGCAAGATGCTATCCTATCAATATGGGCCAACATTTCTAAAGAATGCTATCAGCACCTTGTTTAATCAATGCCACGTAGAATTAAGGCAGTTCTGAAGGCAAAAGGGGGTCCAACACCGTATTAGTATGGTGTTCCTAATAATTCTTTAGGTGAGTGTATGTATATAATATGTAACATATATCCCCACTGGCCATTTAGGGTATAATATATATTTGTATATATGCATATTTTAATGGATATACACTCACCTAAAGAATTATTAGGAACACCATACTAATACGGTGTTGGACCCCCTTTTGCCTTCAAAACTGCCTTAATTCTACGTGGCATTGATTCCACAAGGTGCTGATAGCATTCTTTAGAAATGTTGGCCCATATTGATAGGATAGCATCTTGCAGTTGATGGAGATTTGGGGGATGCACATCCAGGGCACGAAGCTCCCGTTCCACCACATCCCAAAGATGCTCTATTGGGTTGAGATCTGCTGACTGTGGGGGCCATTTTAGTACAGTGAACTCATTGTCATGTTCAAGAAACCAATTTGAAATGATTCGAGCTTTGTGACATGGTGCATTATCCTGCTGGAAGTAGCCATCAGAGGATGGGCACATGGTGGTCATGAAGGGATGGACATGGTCAGAAACAATGCTCAGGTAGCCCGTGGCATTTAAACGATGGCCAATTGGCACTAAGGGGCCTAAAGTGTGCCCAGAAAACATCCCCCACACCATTACACCACCACCACCAGCCTGCACAGTGGTAACAAGGCATGATGGATACATGTTCTCATTCTGTTTACGCCAAATTCCGACTCTACCATTTGAATGTCTCAACAGAAATCGAGACTCATTAGACCAGGCAACATTTTCCAGTCTTCAACAGTCCAATTTTGGTAAGCTCGTGCAAATTGTAGCCTCTTTTTCCTATTTGTAGTGGAGATGAGTGGTACCCAGTGGGGTCTTCTGCTGTTGTAGCCCATCCGCCTCAAGGTTGTGCGTGTTGTGGCTTCACAAATGCTTTGCTGCATACCTCGGTTGTAATCAGTGGTTATTTCAGTCAACGTTTCTCTTCTATCAGCTTGAATCAGTCGGCCCATTCTCCTCTGACCTCTGGCATCAACAAGGCATTTTTGCCCACAGGACGGCCGCATACTGGAGGTTTCTCCCTTTTCACACCATTCTTTGTAAACCCTGGAAATGGTTGTGCGTGAAAATACCAGTAACTGAGCAGATTGTGAAATACTCAGACCGGCCCGTCTGGCACCAACAACCATGCCACGCTCAAAATTGCTTAAGTCACCTTTCTTTCCCATTCTGACATTCAGTTTGGAGTTCAGGAGATTGGCTTGACCAGGACCACAACCCTACATGTATTGAAGCAACTGCCATGTGATTGGTTGACTAGATAATCGCATTAATGAGAAATAGAACAGGCCTAATAATTCTTTAGGTGAGTGTGTATATATATATATATATATATATATATATATATATATATATTAATTTCCCCCTTCCCACTACAATGGTATTATATGATATAGATTTTTATTATATGTTATATTATTTAGCATAATTAATTCTAGTATTAGGTTACTATTATTTAGTATTGTATTATATTATTATTATTTTTGCTATGGTTATTTATACAATGTTTAGTATTATTTTAGCATCATACTTTTTTTTGGCCCATGCCCCTTTGAACATTCTACAATTTGGATTGTCCAGTGAAACTCTACAAAACAAAAGACCCCTTAACAGGGGCCAGTTTTGCAGGCGATTTTTGGGAAAGAAGCATTCCCTCCTGACAAGCGCCGGCTCGTCAGTGAAGAAGACCCCTCCACAGTATGGAGAGGAGCGATCACCAATGCCATCGTTCATCCCCATAGTGTTCAGGACGGAAGTGTTTGTAATAAGAAGCTAAAATTGAGAACAAGGGGCACAACCTGAAATAAATTAGGGGAAAGATTAGGGGAAAGATCAGAAGCAATGTTACAAAATATTATTTTAAAGAAAGATTGGAAGATGCTTGGAACAGATGTGGAATCAAGATGAAGTGAATATAAACCTGATATAACCATAAATGTATTCTAAGAAAAAATAAAAGTGAAATAATATAAGGGCACTAGATGGACAGGGAGCCTTTCTGTCATCATTCTTCTGTTTCCATGCTACTAAATGTCTACAATTCAATGGTTCGTCATCCCCTTCTTACTCGTAGATTGACGTTCATTCCCAAAGTGTCTTTTTGTTCCTGTCGCCAGAAATCAATAAAATTCAAAATGGACAGGTAATTTTTTAATATACCTGGCTACATGTGTGTTTTCATTACTGCTATGACACAGAATTGCATAATAATTATCACAAGTCCCACAACAAGATATAATAATATTTAAGATAACAGCACAATATTGCAATTATCCACTTCCTTATCTATGCAAATGGTATCAATATTATTTTTGAACTGTAAGATCCAGAAGAAAACATAAATAATACATAAAATTTATATTGTGATAATTGCAAAATTGCAATTTTAAGTCATTTACTTTGCCATAAAATATTTAGTTGACAATGCTTTCTTGTTCCCTCCTCTACATTGCTGGAGCATACAAATAAAAATACATTGAATAATTGCATTTGCATTGCATGGAATATTAAATAAAAATCTCATAACGCAGACGGTATGCATCCAGTAGTCTTATAGTAAAAAATTTTCTTTTCAAATGAGAATCTGCTACAACATAGAAGGAAATGAGACACTACGTGCATATCAACCCAAGGCCAAGTATGGCTGCAGTGAGGATTAAAAATTGATGGAACTCTTAGGCTGTAAGGAATAACTGAATAGTCTGCATCAATGAAATGTTACAAAATCCAACAAAACGAGAATGATTTCAAAGAAAGCAAAGAATGTTGAAGAAAGGTGGCAAATCAGATTTTAGGCCCCATGTTGTAGCATAAATTATATAAGCAAAGCTAGAGGGTCTTATGGGGCATGTGCAGGGTCCCAGGAGTGTCCATGCCTTGGCCAGAGTAATTAGATACAGGACTAGGAGAGCAATCTGAATCTCCCCCGGGTAAAAGCCTAGCTACAACTCTGATATAGGTAATTTTATAATTTGGTTGTTTGCAGAACTTGACTTCCCTTACAGCAGTTGCCTTTCCCAAGTCTTAACTAAAGCTCTTGGTACTCAGATACACCCCAGGACTTCAGTAGACCAGAATTACGTAGCAACCTTATGGTTGCCAGAAAAGATATACAAACCACGTATCAGGTTGACAGGCAACAAATACACTCACCGATACAAGACAGAAAACTGGATGAGGATCGAAACGGATAAGGAAGATGCACACTGCAATGGAACAAATGCCAATGGCATACAGGTGGAGGCCAAGAAAAGTAGATAAGAGGAAAAAACCTAGAAGAAACTGACCCTGAACTGCTAAGTCCAAACAGAGAGTAGAAAATCAAAACCCAAACAACAAACAGAAGCTGAAACCTCGACAAACATAACAACAATTCCGACAAGAGTAAAACCATGGAACCACAATTTGCAAGATGCTCTCAAACAAAAACAATGGACCAGGCTCCTAGACCAGCAATTATCAACAATTGTATTACATTTTCCATGCAGGGTACTCTCATTTATGAACTCAAAATACACAATAAGGCATTATTTTACATGTACATAAATCCAGTGGCACTGTAGTATTTGTTCCCATGAAAGGTTCATGGGACAAATTGTAAGTGTACCCAGGCAACGTACAGTACTGCAAAAGTTCTAGGCAGGTGTGGAAAAAAGGCTGCACAGTAAGAATATTTTCAAAAATAGAAGTGTTAAAAGTGTATTTTTTATCAATTAACAAAATGCAAAGTGAATGAAAAGAGAAATCTAAATCAAATCAATATTTGGTGTGACCACCCTTTGCCTTCAAAACAGCATCAGTTCTAGGTACACAGTTTTTGGAGGAACTTGGCAGGAAGCTGCAGATTTGTAACCACAAATCTTCTGTGGATGTAGGCTTACTCAGATCCTTCTGTCTCTTCATGTAATACAAGACAGACTCAATGGTGTTGAGACCAGGGATCTGTGAGGGCCTTATCATAATTCCCAGGACTCCTTGTTCTTCTTTATGCTGAAGATAGTTATTTTTGACATTGGATATATGTTTGGGGTCATTGTCCTGCTGGAGAATACATTTGGAGCCAACATCTATTTTTGAAAGCATTCTTTGCAGCATTTCCCCCACCTCCCTAAAACATTTGCACAGCAGTCATGGGACCAAACTACTTCTGGTGCACCCAGGACAGGAAGCAGTCAGTAAACTGGCAGTGGCACTGGAAACGTGGGTGCGTGGTGATTTTTATTTTTTTCTTAAAGTGTAACTGCCATTTTACTACCAAAAATTAAATTCCTAACATTTTGTGATGCTAAAGGGAAGATATTCATGAAGCTGCATTTTCACCTAATTTTATCTTTCCGATGTCTGTATTTAGCCCTTAGCAACCATATTACTGTGTGCCTGTATTTCAGCTTCTTCTTAAGATGGCCTGTGGTGATGTTTGCCCTTTCTTGAGACCGTCCTGTATTTCCCTCACTTCCCATAAGCCCTTGCTCTCCTCACATGCACTAGCACACAAGCAGGACCAATCAGAATGCAGACAACCTCCTCTACTAGCCAAGAGCAGTGTGTATCCTCTCACATACAGCTAACCAGAGACAAGCCCTGCATTACATGAAATCACTAAGCATTTGTTTTAAATAGTCTGCTATGGAACCTGTGCTGCTTTCCCACTGATGCTTTTACTTTACTGACCCTATCTACAGCACGATCCCTGTAATGTGAAGCCCAGGTCAGCAAGGCAATGGGAGGCAACGGACTTCAGTAGATTTTTACACTTTTTAATTTTTATTTATCAAGACCCATCTGGATCTTGAAGATCCAGTGGGCCTGATCACTATACAGTGCATTGCAATAGTCATGTATTGCAATGCACTGCTACATTTACACTAAGGCTGATCAGACCCTCAGGGTCTGATCAGCCTTAGATACATGGCAGCCTGGACACCTTTTTAGATACATGGTAGCCCGGACACCTTTGTAAGGTGTCCAGTTGCCATGGAAACCATCAGACCGCTGACATTGCAGCAGCAGCGGCGCGATGCAAGAGAGAGGGAGCTCCCTCTCTCTCAACCCCATGGATGCCGCGGGCGGCTGCTGATCGCGGCATCTATGGGGTTAAACAGCCGATCGGTGCCAGCACCGATTTCGCCCGTTGCAGCAGTGTGTTAGCTGTAAATTACAGCTAACACTCTCTGCTGATGGCAGCGGCTCCATTCCTGAGCCGCTGCCATCAATGCCGGCAAAGAGGGTCAGGGGGGAACGGGGGAAATGGCAGCATCTTAGGGAACTGGGGGGCACTAAAAATCACTGGAGGCATGAAAATCATGAGGGGCACGGCGGCACACAGAGGGTCTTACCGGATTTCAGAGTGAAGATCACAGCCTGAAATCGGCATTTTGGTTAGTCTGCATAGACTATCCAACTGCAACGATCGTCGGCAGGGGACTACTCTGATTGGTCCCTTGCCTGTATAACTAGACTCTGCACGAAGGCTGAGAGGAGGAGCCAGTGTCCTACAACACTGTGAACGCGCATCCAGGGCTGAGCTCCTCCTCCCAGAGCTGATCCGTCTCTTGCTTCGAAAAAAGAGAAGACGGACTGCACATGGCAACGCACTGAGGAGAGGGCTGCACTAAGGTAAAGTGGCAAACATTTGTGGTAGCTTTTTTCTTGTAAAACAGAAAATGATTAAATAGTAAAAGACAAATGCACATATACTGTAGGGTACACTATACCATTACAGCATAAACAATGAAATGGCAGTTACACTTTAATGGTGCACATTTTACTACCACTTGAGTTGTCAATTCCTGACATCTTAAAACTGATACACTCCTCAACATTGAAATTGCAACTCCAAGAAGGGGAAGGCCTAAGGTTATGCAGATAGAAAAAGTAGAAGGTGTAGGTAAGATCTTCAGATAATTGAATTTTTAAGTTCCTAGCTCCATTCTGTGGCATGTGGGAGGAATATGAAAGCCGGACTGAAAGCAAAGTTTTTTTAGCAACATGAAACCTCAAAAATCCGATCACGTTGTTTGGGATGTTTGTACGATGCCTCCTGTTTGTCGATGTGCAAGTTATCCCCACTTGTTGCAGACTGAGTGCAGCACTGTTCAGTGTTGCATTTTCCTGTGGTTAGGAGAACAACTGCCAACTGAAATGACAGCAAGAGGTACATAGAGGAGAACCTCTGCACAGACGGATCATCTAAATAGAAGAATCCATGCTGTACTGCAACTGAACTTGGACATCACATCCAAAGTCTAGGGCAGCAAACAGTGTCTACACAAACCATCAGAGGGCATTTGTACAACATTGGGCTTTGAGACAGATGTCCAACTACAGGTGTTCCATTGGCCTCATGCCACCACTCTCAAAGGATATCACGATACACAGCAAGTCGGTAATGGAGGCTGAAATAAAGGGCTATCTTCTTCCGTCATGAGTTTTACTTTTTTCTCAGATGCAATAATAGCAAGAGATTGGTCTGGATACCACTTGAGACTTGAAGAGGCCTTCACAAGGTAATGTCACACCTGTCCTACTCCTGAGATTATGCTGTTGGGGCATTACATTGATTTGTTAATGGAACCAGTGAAACATCCATTTCTCCAAAATGTCTCAGGAGCATTTGTCTCAACAGGCAATGCTAGGCCCCTTATTGCTTATGCTATTGTGAGCAGCCTGCCTGGCTTAGACGTGCTACCATGGGCTGCAGCGTCTCTGGACTTGTCTCCCATCGAGCACATCTGGGACGTCATTGGTCAGCAATTGCAAAAGGAGCTGCCAATACCGGATCTTGATGATTTGTGTGCGCAAGTGCATTCAGCATGGCAGAATATTCCTCAGACAACTATTAGTAACCACACTGAAGTATGTGTATTTCTGTGACTGTTGCACATACTAGATGCTGAATAAATCGAGATGTTTTGTATGTTTTAATTCCATTTTTATATTATGCATATCATTGAGATTGAGTCTACCGATCCTGTGATTTTCCTTCTTAGTGTTACAATTTTAATGTTGAGGAGTGTATATTCATGTGATTCTTGTCATTGATACTGCAACTCTTGGTGGAAAAAAATATAGCCACCATCAGAGCTAAATATCTTGAAACACAATCCATCCAGAATTTGAACATGGCATAAAGCATATTTTTTTGTGAGCATTTGGGGGGGTTAATACGTGAGCAGTCATGGCCATTAACCCTTTTGCTATAGTGCAGAGATTAATAGTATTGCCCTATGCAAGCATGATCATATATAACCCAGACAAGGCTCCATCCGAGGTCATTCTATCAGTGCCATTAAAATCTCTTCATTAGCCGTTATACCCATAATCCTCTCATTGATAGGATTAATGCTTTATCACAGAAAAGGCTGACGTGAGACATTTCCACGGCAAATTTCATTGTCTCCACTCAGGTTAATCAGATACACAATCCTCACTAAATCTCACCCAGAGTACGTCTGTGTTTATATAATTAGACAGGTTGAAATTCATCTTCGTCTCGATTTATCAGGATGGTCTCATTGCAAGGGTGAAAGTGATAACATTTTATTAATGATTAGTATTTTAGTGATTAATATTTTCAAGTATGGTTTGACTTTTGTAAGACGAGAATTTTTTGCCGACGGCCAGTCAAGAAGTTAACAAGCTATTTTCGTGGACTTCATTATTTCCAGATATTTATCTGGCTGCGACCTTGATGGTGGGAAAAGGAGATAAAAAAAATCTTAGATCAGTATAACAAAATAAAATAAAAATGTATATACAGTACTATAGTAACTATGCATTAATACCAAGAAAATTGTTTAGTATTCAAAGCTATGGCTTTTTATCATTTATAGTCAAATATTATATCATATGGTTTACCATATGCTATAAACCACAGTCATCAGAGTATGTTCAGACAAGAACTTGGTTTTCTCGTGAAGGCTTCACATTCAAGGACATAAATAATGTAGAGACGGCCATTGTGGCTTCATGAAGACCAAGGAAAGGGAGGTCTAGAAAATGAAGATGGGTATGTAGATTACGTTTTCTAGGCCTCCATAAGGATGGGTATGGAGACCAAGGAAAAGGAAGTCTAGAAAACGTCATCTCCATACCCATCCTTATGGGGGTGTAGAAAACACCATTGCCATACCCATCCTAAAGGAGGGCCATCACCTCTCCTGACATGTCTGTTTTAGGAAATACTTGCATTCCCCATGGAGTATTTTTTTCTATATAACTCAATGTTGTACCATTACTGTATTCTAGAAATGTATGAATAAATCTGGATAGGAGATCATTGACTTCTATGGGATAGAGATGTGGACATGCTCTCCAACTGGTGCAGAGATCATTGATCAGAGAGGGGGTGAAGATAAGCTTTGGTCATCACCTGTTTATCTATCATTCATCGCCTATTATCTGTCATTTTCTGATGTCTCATTCCCTTCAATAAGTGCTTGGCTCTCTTGTGGAGTAAACTAGGATTAGGAGGAGAGCCCCTTTTTATTTTTCAAGACCTTATTCCTCTTTGTATATTCTCACACAAAAAGCAAAACTAACCAATTAACATATAAAATATGTTTTTCTACATTAAAAAAACAAAATAATGTTAAATAGCTGCATTGATCAATGATGGTCCGCATATGTAAACAGGGAAGACATTCTATTTCTCTACCTGCTGCTGTGTATATGACTCGACTGTCAGCTATTCCTAAATAACTGGAAATTCAGGTTTCGGGTAGGATTTGGGATGTTAACTGAGTGGTTTGGGTTCAGGTATAATAGTAGCGCAGTGGTCGGGTTTGTGGTGGCCCAAACGCTATGCTGGGTCTCCTGGATACCATCAAGGTGTCACCACATGTTGATGCTCTCCGGAAGGGATGGTGCACCCCAATGGGAAATAAGTTCCGAGAGTCAGGGTCTGCAGTAAACCAAGTGCAAAACAATACAGACAAGGCATTGAACTGGCTTCTTCAGTTTCCTCCGTGGTAGAAGAAGATTTTGTCCTGAGGAAAGGGCTGAGCTGCCTGTCCCTCTCTCTCATAGAAGGGTGGTACCCAGTCAAAAGGGCTGAGACCCAGGGTCTGTGGCAGAGTATCCCCATGTCAGCATTTTCTTCTGGTCACTCCTACTAAACACTGGTCCCTATCTGCAGACAACTAGGGGCTCTAACTGCTCTCCTTATATACAGTTTCTAATTTAGCTAGACCCTTCTAGTTGTAGGGGTGGAGTGGAGACTCACAGCCTAAACAGAAACAATGTTACAATATCAGTATGTCATATGCACATGAGCGTATTTTTTTCCTTATCAATGCTGTTTTTTTGTGGCCTGTATGTGGATCAATTTACTTCAATGGGTGCACATAAAAAATGAAATTTACTCCATGTGCAGTCCATTTCTGCGTTTGCATGGCGGTTCTGCAAAAATGTCCTATTATTGTCTATATTACAGACAAGGATTGTACAGTTCTATTATGGAACAGTTGTCTCGTTCTGCAAAATGCGGAATGCACACGTCCAGTATCTGTGTTTTGTGGATCCGCAATGGTCGTGGGTATGAGCCCTAAATAAGGATCGTTACTATGGAATAAATAGAGGCCTTAGAGCCTCAATAAGTTTAGAACAGTACCGTACCTCTCAATTATTCAAAAACACAAACAGGGACAATATGTGTGGCACTGCAGCATTTTTTTCTATACAAGGTCTTGCCTCTAACTCAGGCCAAAACATAAGTATAAATACCCAGTTACCTTAATGTCCCCACAGTAAGTAAGTAGTAATGAATTCCCCTTTGTGTCAGCACACAGTTGTAATACCCACACTCTGCCCCTTCACAGTAGTTATGCCCACATTGTGCCCCTTCTCAGTAGTTATACCCACATTGTGCCCCCTCACAATAGTTATGCCCAGATGTCCCCCTTTCACAATAGTTGTGCCCACATGTGCCCCTTCACAGTAGTTATGCCCACATGTGCCCCCTGACAGTAGTTATGCCCAGATATGTGCCCCTCACAGTACTTATGCCAGATATGTGCCGCCTCTCAGTAGTTATGCCCAGATGTGCCCCCTCACAGCACTTATGCCCAAATATGTGCCCCCTGACAGTAGTTATGTCAGATATGTACCCCCTCACAGTAGTATTGCTCTCATTGTACAACCCTCACAGTAGTTTTATACAGATGTGTGCCCCCTCACAGTAGTTATGCCCACATTGCGCCCTCTCACAGTAGTTATGCCCACATTGTTCCCCCCTCACAGTAGTTATGCCCTCACTGTGCCCCTTTCATAGTTGTAATGCCATCTTTATGCCCCCTTCACAGTAATAATCCCCATTGTGCCCCTTCATAGTAATAATCCCCATTTTGTCCCCTTCATAGTAATAATCCCCATTTTGTCCCCTTCATAGTAATAATCCCCATTGTGCCCCCTTTATAGTAATAATGTCCACTGTGCCCCTTAATAGTAATAATGCCCATTGTGGCCCCTTCACAGTAATAATGCTCATTGTGCCCCCTTAATAGTAGTAATGCGCACTGTGCTAGTAATGCCCTCTGTGCCCTCTCCATAGTAGAAATCCCCATTGTGCCCCCTTCACAGTAATAATGCCCTCTGTGCTCCCTTCATTGTAGTAACGCCCTCTGTGCCCCCTTCATTGTAGTAATGCCCTCTGGCTCTGTGCCCCCTCCATAGTAGAAATGCCCACTGTGCCCCCTTTACATTAATGATGCCCCCTGTGCCCCCTCCATAGTAATAAAGTCCTCTGTGCCCCCTCCATAGTAATAAAGTCCTCTGTGCCCCCTCCATAGTAATACAGTCCTCTGTGCCCCCTCCATAGTAATAAAGTCCTCTGTGCCCCCTCACAGTAGTTATGCCAGATATGTGCCCGCTCACAGTGGTCATGCACAGATGTGCCCCCTCACAGTAGTTACACTCAGATATGTGCCCCCTGACAGTAGTTATGCTGGATATGTGCCACCTCACAGTAGTCATGCCAGGGAGCCCTCACAGTAGTTATGCCAGATATGTGCCCCGTTCACAGTAGTTATGCCAGATATGTGCCCCCTGTCTGACAGTAGCTATGGCAGATATGTGTCCCCTCACAGTAGTTATGCCCTGATATGATCCCCTTCACAATAGTTATGGCCAGATATGTGCCCCCTAGTAAATACTCTCCTAGTTCCTCCGATGATTACAGATCTCCAGAGCAGCAGCACAATATTTTCACACATTGTGCTGCTGTGTAGGAAGAGGAGGAGTCCACAGGCTGATTCCACCGCTCCTCCTACACAGTCCGGCAGCGCAATGTATGACGGCATCGTGCTGCTACTGTGGAGCGCCGGCAGCTGTATAGGGAAGCCGAGACAGCTCTCTTTTTCACCATTACAATTAGCTGTCTCTGCGTCCTATGGAGAGAGAGAGGCAGCTGACAGCGGGACATGCATAATCCACTCTGGGACCACGGGACAGCCACTGAAATCTAGAACTGTCCGGTCGGTTCCAGGACGGTTGGGAGGTATGGTCAGAGAATGGTGGCTGTTTGACTGTGTGGCTGTGCAGAGGCAGATCCCTTTGGCATGCTGAAGGCATAGGTGAGAGAGAGAAGTTCTCTGTATAGTTAGCGCCCAGATGGGTAGGTGTTTATTTAAAGCTTTGTGTCATGCATTATGTGCTGTGGCTTCATCCAAGTGACAGTATTGTGCTGTCCTGGATGAAAAGTAAAGCACCATTTGGACTTTTAACCCCTGAAGTTCTGAGAGTCTCTCATTGCTGACTCCACGGCCAGTACACAGGTCCTTGCAGTAGGGAACACTTATATGTATGAGCATGAATGTATGATATATAAATATCTGGAAGAACCACTTACAATGAATAAGGAGCAGCAACGCTTTAAAGAAAGACATGTCTGACCCGAAGGTGGCTGCTGAAAATGACAGAGCCGAGTGCATTCCTTTCACTGTACTACCTAGATTTTAATTTATATCTGTTTGTATATTAACATTTTTTTTCTGGCCTGTGAATTTTATTACCTCTTCATTCTTTATTCTTTTACAATTAGTTTATGAAATGCAAATATCATGGATATGAGAAAAACCGGATCCGTCTGATGAATGCTAATGGACGTGAATGATAGATTAGAAGCACAAATAATAAATAATACAAAGGCAGGAATAACAGTAGGGGGAAAAAGGTGTAAAAATTTTGTTTCTAATATTTATCACCTCTCTTATATGTCTCCTTCAGGACTCGAGGTCGTTCATCTCTCTGGAAAATTATAACTTTAAAAAGGGGGAGGAGTTCATTTTTCAAGTCTTAAAGTCACATTCGTATCATCGCTGACTGTCCTGAGCTAGGTCTGACAATAATGAGGTCTCCTGAAAACCCTACAATCTCCTGGGGAAAGATAAAGCCATTTAATAATGCATTCATGGGGTGAATAGCTGCAAATGTAAATAACAAAGACAAATCTGTAGTGAGATAGCGTGACACCGACTGTCTGTTTTTCTGTCTACATGCAGTAAATACACATCTATCTCTTTTTGGATGCAGAATGCACTTGCTTGCAAACAATAGTGATGGCAATAGTTTGCAAACACCCCAAGGGTTCATACACCACTGTCAGGGGTGAAGAAGGCAATCGCCTAGAATATTACTAGGGATTCTTGGGTAAGGTATATCAAGATCAAGGCTATTAAACCAGACATGTTTCCTGACAGGGTTGATCCTGCTGAATAAAATGATACCTGCCTTATGAAAATCGGTTGTGGCGTTCCCAAAATAAAAATACTTTTATTCTTCAAGCAACTGAGGAATTCAGTGCACCGGGGGACGGGACCTATCTGATCAGGGCCCCTTAGCTTTCTAGTGCTGGCCACACCCCCTAGCGCACTGAAGTCCTCAGTTGATTGATGAATAAAAGTATTTTTTCTTGACCGAGTTTCACAAGATGGGTATTATTTTGGGTGGTATTCCTGGCTTAATAGGATTGATCCTGAGCATAAAGTCTATTTAATCCCGCTTGCACGTGTAGCAGCTGTTTCAAATAGCAGGGACCCACGGCTAAAGACTGCAATCGGCAATAATGCCGATTGCAGTCATTATAAGCCTTTAGATGCCGTGATCAAGTGAGATCACTGGCATCTAAAGGGTGAGCAAACCCAAAAGCTTGCACTTCCGGGCTTCTTACTGGCATCCTCTGCGGCCAATGAGGATTACAGGTAATTGAATTCAATACGCTGGGTCTCTCTGTAAGAGACCCAGGGTATTGGAGCTGCAATTCTTCTTTAGGCCAGCATGGTGGCATGAATTGCATTTTTTCCCACTACCCACTACACTGTATTGCATATTAAATTGTGGTATTGTCCCACAAAAAATAAGCTCTCATACAGCTATGTGAACAGAAAAATAAAAAAGTTATGGCTCAAGGAAGATAGGGAAGAAAAATGAAAACTCAAAAATGAAAAACCTGTGGTATCCTAAGGTTTAAATGAATGACTTTCCACCTGACAGCTATTATGCTGGCATTCACTGTGAAACCACTGCCTTGCCTTGATAATACTTTACAGGTGAAACTCGAAAAATTTGAATATCGTGCAAAAGCCCATTTATTTCAGTAACACAAATTAAAAGGAATTGCATCAATGCAACTTAAAATTAGAATTTTTAATGAAAAGGTTTAATATTCTAGGCTCAAAGTGTCACACTCTAGTCAGCTAATTAATCCATACCCCCTGAGCAAAGGGTACCTCAAAATTGTGACTTTCGGGTTTTATAAGCTGTAAGCCATAATCATCCAAATCATAACAAATAAAGGCTTGAAATATCTCGCTTTGCAGGTAATGAGTCTCATATATTAGTTTCCCCTTTTAAGTTGCATTACTGAAATAAATTAACTTTGCACAATATTCGAATTTTCCGAGTTTCAGCTGTATATTTACAGGGTCTCTGTCGGAACGGGGAGCTCCCAATTACTGGAGAGTTGCTAGAGTGAAATAAGGGAGTAGTCTATGCTAAACTATTAGAGAACATGGGGCCCATACAGTATACTGTTTTTGTACAGGAGTCCTCTGCTATCTGTGTCTTCCCTTGTGAACAATTCCATGTGCAAGGGACCCCTTAAGCTGTTTTTATTCTTCCTTTTGATGCCAATTTAATCAATGTTCCTGCATAAATTACTA